>NW_019091246.1:341294-563311 GCF_002217175.1 Folsomia candida | reverse complement strand
CTGAGTAAAAGTTTTTCTAGTTCTGCCAGAGTGAAATGTGTATTAGCATTGTTTACAGAAAAATGCGTAATTCTGCAAAGTAAAATTCGAAGATTTTTTTTTCTGTAGAAATTTTTCTGCCAAAATATGCACGAAAAAATAGAATTTTCGCACTTCGAAGTGCAAAAATAATCCTGTTTCACGAACTAGGGTGACCATACGTCCCGGTTTTCAACCTGTCCGGCGTCTGAAAATGTCCGGTCTTTAAAATGGTAGTAAAAAATTAAATTATCTCACTTTTTCGCCAAAATATTGACAAACCTACAGTGCAGATCATATAGCCGAGTCAGGGACGAGTCCTGAATCGGTGATTCAGAGTTCTAAATTTTTCTCGAATTGACCGACATAATCACAAACTCCGTGTTTCGGATAGTTTAGTGTGTTAGATTTTTTATTATTTGGCATCAAATCTCTTAACAACTTGAACTTCAAACCTGTGTGTGCTATCCAGAAGTGGTTTTTATCCCCCATACAATTTCAGATGGAAATAGCAACTTTTAAAAACGGTATGGGTCAGCCTCAAGGGTCACTCTGGTTGCAATTTCTAAAATCGGTATGAGTCACCCCACAGGGTCGTTCCAGATAAAAATTTTACTAATTTCATATCATATTCCTACAGTAAGACCCATTAGCAACCTCTCTACCAATTTCAGCTCGATATGATGATTTTGAAAAATTCGTATGGGGCCTCAAATTAAATGTTTCCAACTTGAAGTAAATTTTTATCTATTACGAGCCATTAGCAATCTCTGTACCAAATTTCAGCCTTCTACGACAATTTTGAAATTTTGGTGCATAATACCCCACCCACTCCGATGACCCCCATCGGTCAACCACTGGACCGATTTCACCCATCTTCGAACTCGTTTCCTAACTTTGTCCAATATGCATATGGTAAAAATTTCAAGTCAATCGTTCAGCCGGTTTGGCTCTATCGTGACAGACAGACAGACAGACAGACGGACGGACATGACGGTTCATAAGCCCTGACTCGGGCAAAAACTAGATTTTACACCGTAAATACCAGTAACGTGCATGCGTGCATGTAATATTTACTTAATTCCCTTCCTTGGCTCTTTCTGAAAATTTAATTTGTAAAATATTTGTAAATTATTTTACAAAACGTATAGATTTTCCAAGTTATCAATGACTGCGTGAATTATCTCATTATTTTTATGCGAAAATTAGACGCCACATTAAAAATGGCAAGTTACGGTTCCAAAAGTAAAGTTAGATTACTTGTGACCCATCTGTAATTACAGTGTGAATTGTCTCTCAGTATGTTGAAACATATTTATTCTTGACCACCCACCCCTCCAAAAAGTCTCATTTGTCTCTAGAGAAAGCACTGGCGACGAGAGGAACGACTTTCTCAAAGCTTTAATCACCAGAAGCCATTCAATTAAGTGAATTTCGCAATCTTGTGTTATTTGTGGTTTACAACCTAAGCTATCGCCTGTTTCGTGTGCTACTTGAACCAACTCCAAAAACTCCGATCCCCATCAAAATCGATACAAAAGTGGGATTAAACCGACCAATTGCTAATTTGGAGTTGAAATTCACGCCAAGAATTCACAATTAAGAAATCACGGGGTTTAAAAATTATTTATAAATTACTGGAATTATTAAATATCTTATAATCATTAATGACAGTGAGGCAATTCACGCCCTCCTTCGTAACTACGTAAACAGCGTAAAATCCGTAAACTTACAAACGTTTACAAACTTTTACAAAAATTGCCAAGGAAAATCACTTTACAAACTTTTGTAAACTTACGCAGCTCACAGGCGCTTTTTAATTTTGTAAAGTATTTTGTAAACACAATTTAGGAAGAAAAAAATTGTTCGACACTTGCACACGTTTCATTTTGTAATTTTCTACACTAGCAAGACTGGTTCTGCGACATATCATCGTGTCATTCTCATAAATTATGCACCAAGAGGAAAATTGACGAAAACTAAACCAGTGACCTCGACGCTGGAGGAAGTCCAGGACGAAACTAAAATTCTGGAAGCACTGTGAAGAAGAAACCCACGAAAGTCGTTCTGAAACGCCGGAACTGGTCCGAAAATGAAAACCGCAAAGTTTTAAAGCATTTGTTGGACGTAATTCAAAAAGGGAAACAACTGGAAAAGCCTAATGCTACGATATTTTACAAAAATATGATAGAGTTATTGAAGTTCGAAAGCTGCACGGATCAGCAACTAAAAAATCAGGTGCGAATTTGAAAACGAAGTCAGCAAAGCTTTGGAATGGCGAAATAGGACTGGTCAGGCGTGCTGGAATTAGAAGGGGAACAATCTGTTAAAAGTACTAAACTATGCCCCAGGGACGTTGCTCATATGTGCCACTATTCGACGAACTCGATGAAATTTATGGTGAAAAAGCTACATTCGACCCACCACATCTTCACGATTCTCCTCGGGAACTGTTGAAATAGTTTTTAGGATAAAATGCTTTGTCTAATTTTATGACATTCTAGAAAGTTCTGTTTAGGTACTGGACATTTGTTATGTCTTTATGATTTTCCAGCAATAATTTACTTGAATTTGATGTTTGAATTTTGACTGACAAGATTTTATTACTTAAATTGAGGCCATTTCCTGCTCATGCCTTTTTCCAGGTAGATTGTCAGACATTAGTTTTCAGGTAAACCTTTAGCATTAAGTACATTCATGTATAAAAGCAAAACCTCTGCGTAATAAATTGACACTCTTATTTTTACTCACATTTGTGGGGGTCTAGAGACCCACATTTGTTGGGGTCTAAGGACCCACATTTGTTGGGGTCTATCGACCCCAACATTTGTTGGGGGTCTATCGACCCAACTTTGTTGGGGGTCTATCGACCCAACTTTGTTGGGGTCTATCGGACCCCAACTTTGTTGGGGGTCTATCAGACCCAACGTTTGTTGGGGGTCTATCGGACCCCAACTTTGTTGGGGGTCATCGACCCAACTTTGTTGGGGTCTATCAGACCCCAACTTTGTTGGGGGTCTATCGACCCCAACTTTGTTGGGGGTCTATCGACCCCAACTTTGTTGGGGGTCTATCAGACCCAACATTTGTTGGGGTCTATCAGACCCCAACGTTTGTTGGGGGTCTATCAGACCCAACATTTGTTGGGGGTCTATCGACCCAACTTTGTTGGGGGTCTATCAGACCCCAACTTTGTTGGGGGTCTATCGACCCCAACTTTGTGGGGTCTATCAGACCCCAACGTTTGTTGGGGGTCTATCAGACCCCAACGTTTTGGGGGTCTATCGGACCCCAACGATTTGTTGGGGTCTATCAGACCCAACATTTGTTGGGGGTCTATCGGACCCCAACGTTTGTTGGGGGTCTATCAGACCCAACATTTGTTGGGGGTCTATCGACCCCAACTTTGTTGGGGGTCTATCAGACCCCAACATTTGTTGGGGGTCTATCGGACCCCAACATTTGTTGGGGGTCTATCGACCCAACTTGTTGGGGGTCTATCGACCCCAACTTTGTTGGGGGTCTATCAGACCCCAACGTTTGTTGGGGGTCTATCAGACCCCAACATTTGTTGGGGTCTATCAGACCCCAACGTTTGTTGGGGGTCTATCAGACCCCAACTTTGTTGGGGGTCTATCAGACCCCAACGTTTGTTGGGGTCTATCGACCCCAACTTGTTGGGGGTCTATCAGACCCCAACTTTGTTGGGGGTCTATCGACCCCAACGTTTGTTGGGGGTCTATCAGACCCCAACTTTGTTGGGGGTCTATCAGACCCCAACGTTTGTTGGGGGTCTATCAGACCCCAACTTTGTTGGGGGTCTATCAGACCCCAACGTTTGTTGGGGTCTATCGGACCCCAACATTTGTTGGGGGTCTATCAGACCCCAACGTTTGTTGGGGGTCTATCAGACCCCAACGTTTGTGGGGGTCTATCAGACCCCAACTTTGTTGGGGGTCTATCAGACCCCAACTTTGTTGGGGGTCTATCAGACCCAACTTTGTTGGGGTCTATCGGACCCCAACTTTGTTGGGGGTCTATCAGACCCCAACTTTGTTGGGGGTCTATCAGCCCCAACGTTTGTTGGGGGTCTATCGGACCCCAACTTTGTTGGGGGTCTATCAGACCCAACTTTGTTGGGGGTCTATCGACCCCAACGTTTGTTGGGGGTCTATCGAGACCCCAACTTTGTTGGGGGTCTATCAGACCCCAACTTTGTTGGGGGTCTATCAGACCCCAACTTTGTTGGGGGTCTATCAGACCCCAACATTTGTTGGGGGTCTATCAGACCCCAACTTTGGGGGTCTATCAACCCAACTTTGTTGGGGTCTACAGACCCCAACATTTGTTGGGGGTCTATCAGACCCCAACATTTGTTGGGGGTCTATCAGACCCCAACATTTGTTGGGGGTCTATCAGACCCCAACATTTGTTGGGGGTCTATCAGACCCAACTTTGTTGGGGGTCTATCAGCCCCAACTTTGTTGGGGGTCTATCAGACCCCAACTTTGTTGGGGTCTATCAGACCCCAACTTTGTTGGGGTCTATCGACCCAACTTTGTTGGGGTCTATCAGACCCCAACGTTTGTTGGGGGTCTATCAGACCCCAACTTTGTTGGGGGTCTATCGGACCCCAACTTTGTTGGGGGTCTATCGACCCCAACTTGTTGGGGGTCTATCGACCCCAACGTTTGTTGGGGTCTATGGACCCCAACATTTGTTGGGGTCTATCGACCCAACTTTGTTGGGGGTCTATCAGACCCCAACATTTGTTGGGGGTCTATCGACCCCAACTTTGTTGGGTCTATCAGCCCAACATTTGTTGGGGTCTATCGGACCCCAACTTTGTTGGGGGTCTATCAGACCCAACATTTGTTGGGGGTCTATCAGCCCCAACTTTTGGGGGTCTATCGACCCCAACATTTGTTGGGGGTCTATCAGACCCCAACATTTGTTGGGGGTCTATCGACCCCAATTTGTTGGGGGTCTATCAGACCCCAACATTTGTTGGGGGTCTATCGACCCAACTTTTGTGGGGTCTATCAGACCCCAACTTTGTTGGGGGTCTATCGACCCAACAGTTTGTTGGGGTCTATCAGACCCCAACATTTGTTGGGGGTCTATCGGACCCCAACTTTTGGGGGTCTATCAGAC
This sequence comes from Folsomia candida, assembly GCF_002217175.1. NCBI lineage: Eukaryota > Metazoa > Arthropoda > Collembola > Entomobryomorpha > Isotomidae > Folsomia > Folsomia candida. The sequence continues at coordinate 558,139 of NW_019091246.1, read as the reverse complement.
CCAACATTTGTTGGGGTCTATCGACCCAACTTTGTTGGGGGTCTATCAGACCCCAACTTTGTTGGGGGTCTATCAGACCCCAACATTTGTTGGGGTCTATCAGACCCCAACTTTGTTGGGGGTCTATCGACCCAACTTGTTGGGGGTCTATCAGACCCAACATTTGTTGGGGGTCTATCGGACCCAACTTTGTTGGGGGTCTATCAGACCCCAACATTTGTTGGGGGTCTATCGGACCCCAACATTTGTTGGGGTCTATCGACCCCAACTTTGTTGGGGTCTATCAGACCCAACATTTGTTGGGGGTCTATCAGACCCCAACTTTGTTGGGGGTCTATCGACCCAACGTTTGTTGGGGTCTATCGGACCCAACATTTGTTGGGGGTCTATCAGACCCAACATTTGTTGGGGGTCTATCAGACCCCAACTTTGTTGGGGGTCTATCAGACCCCAACTTTGTTGGGGTCTATCAGACCCCAACGTTTGTTGGGGGTCTATCGACCCAACTTTGTTGGGGTCATAGACCCCCAACAACGTTGGGGGTCTATAGACCCCAACCAACAGTTGGGTCTGATAGACCCCCAACAAACGTTGGGGTCGATAGCCCCCAAAAATGTTGGGTCTGATAGACCCCAACAAATGTTGGGGTCTGATAGACCCCACAAACGTTGGGTCTGATAGACCCCCAACAAATGGGGTCTGATAGACCCCAACAAAGTTGGGGTCGATAGCCCCCAACAAATTTGGGGTCTGATAGACCCCCAACAAATTTGGGGTCTGTAGACCCCCAACAAATGTTGGGTCTGATAGACCCCCAACAAATGTTGGGGTCTGATAGACCCCCAACAAATGTTGGGGTCTGATAGACCCCCAACAAATTTGGGGTCGATAGACCCCCAACAAAGTTGGGGTCTGATAGACCCCCAACAAACGTTGGGGTCTGATAGACCCCCAACAAAGTTGGGGTCTGATAGACCCCCAACAAACTTGGTGCGTCATAGACCCCAACAAATGTTGGGTCTGATAGACCCCCAACAAACGTTGGGGTCTGATAGACCCCCAACAAAGTTGGGTCTGATAGACCCCCAACAAAGTTGGGTCGATAGACCCCCAACAAAGTTGGGGTCTGATAGACCCCCAACAAACGTTGGGTCTGATAGACCCCCAACAAATGTTGGGGTCTGATAGACCCCCAACAAACAGTTGGGGTCTGATAGACCCCCAACAAATGTTGGGTCTGATAGACCCCCAACAAATTTGGGGTCTGATAGACCCCCAAAAATGTTGGGGTCTGATAGACCCCCAACAAAGTTGGGTCTGATAGACCCCCAACAAACGTTGGGGTCGATAGACCCCCAACAAATGTTGGGGTCTGATAGACCCCCAACAAAGTTGGGTCGATAGACCCCAACAAATGTTGGGTCTGATAGACCCCCAACAAAGTTGGGGTCTGATAGACCCCCAACAAAGTTGGGGTCGATAGACCCCCAACAAACGTTGGGGTCGATAGACCCCAACAAACGTTGGGGTCTGATAGACCCCAAAAAACGTTGGGGTCGATAGACCCCCAACAAACGTTGGGGTCTGATAGACCCCCAACAAAGTGGGGTCTGATGACCCCCAACAAACGTTGGGGTCGATAGACCCCACAAACGTTGGGGTCTGATAGACCCCAACAAACGTTGGGGTCCGATAGACCCCCAACAAACGTTGGGGTCTGATGACCCCACAACGTTGGGGTCTGATAGACCCCCAACAAACGTTGGGTCCGATAGACCCCCATCAAACGTTGGGGTCTGATAGACCCCCAACAAACGTTGGGGTCCGATAGACCCCCAACAAACGTTGGGGTCTGATAGACCCCAACAAACGTTGGGGTCCGATAGACCCCCAGAAACGTTGCGGTCTGATAGACCCCCAACAAACGTTGGGGTCTGATAGACCCCCAACAAACGTTGGGGTCCGATAGCCCCCCAACAAACGTTGGGGTCTGATAGACCCCCAACAAACGTTGGGTCCGATAGACCCCCAACAAACGTGGGGGTCCGATAGACCCCCAACAAACGTTGGGGTCTGATAGACCACCAACAAACGTTGGGGTCCGATAGACCCCCATCAAACGTTGGGGTCTGATAGACCCCCAACCAAACGTTGGGGTCTGATAGACCCCCAACAAACGTTGGGGTCCGATAGACCCCCAACAAACGTTGGGGTCCGATAGACCCCCAACAAACGTTGGGGTCTGATAGACCCCCAACAAACGTTGGGTCTGATAGACCCCCAACAAACGTTGGGGTCCGATAGACCCCCATCAAACGTTGGGGTCTGATAGACCCCCAACAAACGTTGGGGTCCGATAGACCCCCAACAAACGTTGGGGTCTGATAGACCCCCAACAAACGTTGGGGTCCGATAGACCCCCCAGAAACGTTGCGGTCTGATAGACCCCCAACAAACGTTGGGGTCTGATAGACCCCCAACAAACGTTGGGGTCCGATAGCCCCCAACAAACGTTGGGGTCTGATAGACCCCCAACAAACGTTGGGGTCCGATAGACCCCCAACAAACGTTGGGTCCGATAGACCCCCAACAAACGTTGGGGTCCGATAGACCCCCAACAAACGTTGGGGTCCGATAGACCCCCAACAAACGTTGGGGTCTGATAGACCCCCAACAAACGTTGGGGTCTGATAGACCCCAACAAACGTTGGGGTCCGATAGACCCCAACAAACGTTGGGGTCTGATAGACCCCCAACAAACGTTGGGGTCCGATAGACCCCCAACAAACGTAGGGGTCTGATAGACCCCCAACAAACGTTGGGGTCCGATAGACCCCCAAGAAATGTTGCGGTCTGATAGACCCCCAACAAACGTTGGGGTCCGATAGACCCCCAAGAAATGTTGCGGTCTGATAGACCCCCAACAAACGTTGGGGTCCGATAGACCCCCCAGAAACGTTGCGGTCTGATAGACCCCCAACAAACGTTGGGGTCTGATAGACCCCCAACAAACGTTGGGGTCCGATAGCCCCCCAACAAACGTTGGGGTCTGATAGACCCCCAACAAACGTTGGGGTCCGATAGACCCCCAACAAATGTTGGGGTCTGATAGACCCCCAACAAATGTTGGGGTCCGATAGACCCCCAACAAATGTTGGGGTCTGATAGACCCCCAACAAACGTTGGGGTCCGATAGACCCCCAACAAACGTTGGGGTCCGATAGACCCCCAACAAACGTTGGGGTCTGATCGACCCCCAACAAACGTTGGGGTCTGATCGACCCCCAACAAACGTTGGGGTCCGATAGACCCCCATCAAACGTTGGGGTCTGATAGACCCCCAACAAACGTTGGGGTCCGATAGACCCCCAACAAACGTTGGGGTCCGATAGACCCCCAACAAACGTTGGGGTCCGATAGACCCCCAACAAATGTTGGGGTCCTCTAGACCCCCAACAAATGTTGGGGTCCTCTAGACCCCCAACAAATGTTGGGGTCCTCTAGACCCCCAACAAATGTTGAGTAAAAATAAGAGTGTCAATTTATTACGCAGAGGTTTTTGCTTTTATACATGAATGTACTTAATGCTAAAGGTTTCTACCTGAAAACTAATGTCTGGACAATCTACCTGGAAAAAGGCATGAGCAGGAAATGGCCTCAATTTAAGTAATAAAATCTTGTCCAGTCAAAATTCAAAACATCAAATTCAAAGTAAAGTTATTGCTGGAAAATCATAAAGACATAACAAATGTCCAGTACCTAAACAGAACTTTCTAGAATGTCATAAAATTAGACAAAGCATTTTTTATCCTAAAAACTATTTTCAACAGTTCCCGAGGAGGAATCGTGAAGATGTGGTGGGTCGAATGTAGCTTTTTCACCATAAATTTCATCGAGTTCGTCGAATAGTGGACACATATTGAGCAACGTCCCTGGGGCATAGTTTAGTACTTTTAACAGATTGTTCCCCTTCTAATTCCAGCACGCCTTGACCAGTCCTATTTCGCCATTCCAAAGCTTTGCTGTACTTCGTTTTCAAATTTCGCACCTGATTTTTTAGTTGCTGATCCGTGCAGCTTTCGAACTTCAATAACTCTATCATATTTTTGTAAAATATCGTAGCATTAGGCTTTTCCAGTTGTTTCCCTTTTTGAATTACGTCCAACAAATGCTTTAAAACTTTGCGGTTTTCATTTTCGGACCAGTTCCGGCGTTTCAGAACGACTTTCGTGGGTTTCTTCTTCACAGTGCTTCCAGAATTTTGAGTTTCGTCCTGGACTTCCTCCAGCGTCGAGGTCACTGGTTTAGTTTTCGTCAATTTTCCTCTTGGTGCCATAATTTATGAGAATTGACACGATGATATGTCGCAGAACCAGTCTTGCTAGTGTAGAAAATTTACAAAATGAAACGTGTGCAAGTGTCGAACAATTTTTTTCTTCCCTAAATTGTGTTTACAAAATACTTTACAAAATTAAAAGACGCCTGTGAGCTGCGTAAGTTTACAAAAGTTTGTAAAGTGATTTTCCTTGGCAATTTTTGTAAAAGTTTGTAAACGTTTGTAAGTTTACGGATTTTACGCTGTTTACGTAGTTACGAAGGAGGGCGTGAATTGCCTCACTGTCATTAATGATTTATAAGATATTTAATAATTCCAGTAATTTATAAATAATTTTTAAACCCCGTGATTTCTTAATTGTGAATTCTTGGCGTGAATTTCAACTCCAAATTAGCAATTGGTCGGTTTAATCCCACTTTTGTATCGATTTTGATGGGGATCGGAGTTTTTGGAGTTGGTTCAAGTAGCACACGAAACAGGCGATAGCTTAGGTTTGTAAACCACAAATAACACAAGATTGCGAAATTCACTTAATTGAATGGCTTCTGGTGATTAAAGCTTTGAGAAAGTCGTTCCTCTCGTCGCCAGTGCTTTCTCTAGAGACAAATGAGACTTTTGGAGGGGTGGGTGGTCAAGAATAAATAATGTTTCAACATACTGAGAGACAATTCACACTGTAATTACAGATTGGGTCACAAGTAATCTAACTTTACTTTTGGAACCGTAACTTGCCATTTTTTAATGTGGCGTCTAATTTTCGCATAAAAATAATGAGATAATTCACGCAGTCATTGATAACTTGGAAAATCTATACGTTTTGTAAAATAATTTTACAAATATTTACAAATTAAATTTTCAGAAAGAGCCAAGGAAGGGAATTAAGTAAATATTACATGCACGCATGCACGTTACTGGTATTTACGTGTTAAAATCTAGTTTTTAGCCCGAGTCAGGGCTTATGAACCGTCATGTCCGTCCGTCTGTCTGTCTGTCTGTCTGTCACGATAGAGCCAAACCGGCTGAACCGATTGACTTGAAATTTTTACCATATGCATATTGGACAAAGTTAGGAAACGAGTTCGAAGATGGGTGAAATCGGTCCAGTGGTTGACCGATGGGGGTCATCGGAGTGGGTGGGGTATTATGCACCAAAATTTCAAAATTGTCGTAGAAGGCTGAAATTTGGTACAGAGATTGCTAATGGCTCGTAATAGATAAAAATTACTTCAAGTTGGAAACATTTTCAATTTGAGGGCCCCCATACGAATTTTTCAAAATCATCATATCGAGCTGAAATTTGGTAGAGAGGTTGCTAATGGGTCTTACTGTAGGAATATGATATGAAATTAGTAAAATTTTTATCTGGAACGACCCTGTGGGGTGACTCATACCGATTTTTAGAAATTGCAACCAGAGTGACCCTTGAGGCTGACCCATACCGTTTTTAAAAGTTGCTATTTCCATCTGAAATTTGGTATGGGGGATAAAAACCACTTCTGGATAGCACACACAGGTTTGGAAGTTCAAGTTGTTAAGAGATTTGATGCCAAATAATAAAAAATCTAACACACATTAAACTATCCGAAACACGGAGTTTGTGTATTATGTCGGTCAATTCGGAGAAAAATTTAGAACTCTGAATCACCGATTCAGGGACTCTGTCCCTGACTCGGGCTATATGGAGTCTGCACTGTAGGTTTTGATCAATATTTTGGCGAAAAAGTGAGATAATTTAATTTTTTACTACCATTTTAAAGACCGGGACATTTTCAGGACGCCGGGACAGGTTTTGAAAACCGGGACGTATGGTCACCCTAGGTTCGTGAAACCTAGGATTATTTTTGCACTTCGAAGTGCGAAAATTTCTATTTTTTCGTGCATATTTTGGCAGAAAAATTTCTACAGAAAAAAAATCTTCGAATTTTACTTTGCAGAATTACGCATTTTTCTGTAAACAAATGCTAAATACACATTTCACTCTGGCAGAAACTAGAAAAACTTTTACTCAGAAAAACATCCTAGTGCACAATTACTTTGCAAAATCTTGCATATTTCGGCAGAAAACTTTATACAAAAAAATGTACACATTTTACTCTACCTACATACAATTTTATGCAAAAAATGTCCATGGTTCTGCAGAATTTTGCACGTTTCTTTCCGAGAAATGGGCCAATTTACAAAATTTTTTTGCATGTAGAGTAAAATGTGTTGAAATTTTAGTGTACAATTTTTTCTGTTAAAACATACGAAATTCTCCAGACTAAAATGTACATATTTTTCTTCATAAAATTTTGGCAAATTTCTTGTTGGCAAATTTCAGCTTAATAAGTGGGGCGTTCAATTTAACCAGTTTTCTTATGTGAGAAGAAAAAGTAAAGAAATGTGAAGTAATTTTATTTCAATACATACATTAACATAAATTTGCATGACTGGTACACAAAATGAATATTTATTACTTTTAGTCAGTTAAAGGAGGCTAATTAACACAAAAATTGAAAAACTGGTACACAAAATTTTGTTATAGCACGAACCCAAAACATGACTGATCAATTAGTATATCATGAAACTTTTCTAGAGTTTAATTTACATGACTCAAATGAGACTGAAAATGTGTGAGCGGTGGTGGTTTTGGATTGTAAAGGCGGCCAAATCCCTGAAACAACGTCGAACAACAACTGAAACTGTGTGGGATATTTTTTGTACGGAATTTTCGGAAACTTTAGAAATAATAATTAATTATGGACGCCTGGATGAAGACGGGGAAGTTGGGGAAGCCCACACCCGGGATGGGAGGAGCGAACGGGAAAGATAAGAACAAAAATAACAAGAGGAACTATCCCGTCCCTTGGGTGGAGAAATAGTAGGATAAATAGTGCAATTTTTTGTTAATTAATTAATCTTGAAAAATTAATTAAATAAATAAATAATGATCATGTTTCAGCCGACCGAGAAGTATTACGGATGTCGTTCAACAGGAAGAAGTGGTCGCCGTGTTGGATAAGATTTTACAGGTTGGCGAATGAATATTCTCGCGATAAGTTAAATTTATGATTAGCATTATTAAATTAACGACTCTTCACTGTCCTGAACCTTTAGGGTGCTGACTTGCCCAATTTACTATTTTATGGACCTCCTGGAACCGGAAAGACCAGCACAATTCTCGCCGCAGCTCGACAACTTTTCGGCGATGGATATAAAGATCGGTGAGTTAATTATTTGTGTATAAATTATAATTATCTTTAGTAGTAGCATAAACTTATTAATTAATACCTTGTCAATTTTACATCATTGCTTATTATGATAGGATTTTGGAACTGAACGCATCCGATGAACGAGGAATAAGTGTGATTCGTGAAAAAGTTAAAAAGTTTTCGCAACAAACGGCATCAGCAACTTTGCCCGAGTCAGTAATTCATATTTAATTATACTGAACTAACTACGAGCCTTAAGTTTTTACTATTGATTTATTTACTAATTTAGCGGACGACCCTGTCCACCCTTCAAATTGATAATTCTGGACGAGGCGGACGCTATGACTAATCCGGCCCAATCCGCGCTACGTCGCACGATGGAAAAGGAGACGAAATCGACACGATTCTGCCTCTTGTGTAACTATTTGTCCCGAATAATTCCACCAATTACGTCACGTTGTTCAAAGTTTCGCTTCAAACCGTTAAGTGAGTGGAAATTTTGGAAATCAAAAGGTTTAGAATTTGCATGACCTCTTTTTCTTTTTAAATTCCTAGAGGACGACATGGTTATGGAACGACTCCAAAAGATCTGCGCCGAGGAGGGCGTCAAATTTGAAAGTGGTGTGTTAAAAGCGCTCATAAAAACGTCGGAGGGCGATTTGCGCCGTGCTATTACCGCGCTTCAATCCTGCCACCGACTGAAAGGACCGGATCACATCCTTCGGATCTCAGATGTGGACGAAATGTCCGGCATGATTCCGGCAGAATGGATCGAAAGGTTTTTCAAATCTGTGCAAAGTGGGAATTACGATAAGGTCGATGGCGTCGTGGAGGACATGGCGAAGAACGGGTTACCTGCAGCTAAACTCCTCGACCAATTTTTCCATTTTGTCCTCACCAATGACGAATTAACGGATGGACAAAAGGCAAAGATTTTTCAAAAAATCTCGGTAAATATACATAAATATTTTAAGGTAATTAAATGGGATTTGATTCTTAATTAGTAATTTTGTTCTGGTAGGAATGCAATCATCGCCTCATGGATGGTGGCAGTGAATATTTGCAACTTTTAGATTTAGCCACGTTCACGATGATGGTTTTGAAATAGAATTTTGTAAAGAGAAGTTTGATTCAGGATGAATGGATGTAAATGTATTTTAACAAAATAAGTGCATTCAATAAAGATGTACAATTTTCATATGAAGTTTTAATGGGAAATTCTGACTCGTGTATTTTATTTGAAAACTCGATACGCTAAGCTGAATCTGCATAATAAATATTTTATCGAGCATTTTGTTGCCAAATTTTGTTAGCATTGACAACATTGTGTAATTTCCTCAAAAACGATTTGGTAAGAATTTTATATTCAAAATAAAATAATTCCACTAAAATTTTGACACTTTCCTGTAAATCTTGTAATGTAATTTGATAAATAATCTTGTTTAGTCGAATGGATCCATGGACGCGACCGGTTATCCGAACAACGTAGAACCTGCCCGGCGGTGGTACCCTTTACGCCCTCACCACCCAAATCTGCACCCCATCGACGTCAACAACAACAATAATTTGGCCCCAAGAGGAAGAGTCATGGATCCGAGCAACTCACCCGTTTCGGGCGTTCCCATTATTACGACGAGTCTCGCCTTGCTTCAGGTACACGTACAATTAACGTAGGGCAGCATATGTAGATGGGTCACTACCAAAATCATAAAAATCGCCACATTTTTGATCATTTCCCGGCTCCGGGAATTTATTTTAGAATTCAACGAATTTGTAGTCAGTAAGTTGATTAATGGAGCGACCGTGAGTTCTTAAGCAAGTTTCGATTTGTTCCAATTTTTCTGAAGGCTTCCTAAGCTTGAGATCTCCCTCAAAAACTAAAAATATGGAGTGTACATTATTTTAAATTGACAACGACCTGCTCCGTAAATTTTCAGACTTATTACAATAAGTTATTCCCAGAGCAGAAAAATGATATGACGATCTTGGTGATGAGTTATCGACTCCTACATTAATAAATATGCAAAAAAATAATAAATAATGTTCGGTCACTATTTATCTCCTTATCCAGCTGCTCATCTACTACGGGAGCGATTACACTGGGATCACGTCGGAAGGAATGGTGTCCGCTTCGTGGGGGGCGGTGATTGGAAAAGGCCAAATCTGGCGATTACTGATCGCTCACTTCTTCAACTTCCAAAAGGTTCCGTTGTGGGTCAACTGTTTCGCTTTAATCACGATTGGTGAGATAAATATTTGCTACTTGTCTTAATCCAGCTTATCTGAAGCTTAGTTCTTATCTAATTAGGAAGATATCTCGAGAGGAAGGTGCAGAAAGGTGCCCTCCTCGTCATCATCCAGACCGTTGGAGTCCTCTCCAATCTCCTCTACGTCCTACTGAACAGTTTCTTCTGCTCCTCTGTCCAGGGTAACGAGCAGACGTATGGATTTAACAGTAAGTGGCCGTGACCTCCAGGTGAGAGGTCAGTTTGTGTCAGATCGATTCAAACTGCCAACGAGGAATCAATAAATAAATGCAAAAGCCATGAAAAAATTAAGGGTCGATCTTTCACAAAAAATGGCTTCATTTTGAATATGCGACGACTATTGATTCCTTGTTGGTTAGGTATCAACTATGCGCTCCGCTTTTGGCTCGTGTACATCCAAGAACCCAGAAATTTTGAGGCCGGGCAATTATTCGGGTTCTGGAATAACCTTCCAATCGTTTGGCAACCGTGGCCTATAATCCTGGACATTCTGCTACTCAAGTTTCTGGAGATGGAAAACCCAGGTTTCTGTGTGGCCAGTTCCGTCGTAGGGATCATGGTGGGGGTCGTGTTGACTTGGCTCGTTTGGAGGTTTCCGCCCGAACTGTGGCAAAATCTTGGAGGGGATGAGGACGAGGTTGGACCAGATGATGACGCGGACGACGCCCCTCAACCAATGGCAGTCACGAGGCATTCATCCACCACGACCTCAGTGTCACGCACCACTCTGAGATCACCGCCGCCGCCGCCGCCTTTTACTCCTTCAGCCTCGCCAAGAATCCAACCGGAAATGGAAACCGTATCATCCTTCCAAACATTAAATGATGTCATGCAAAATATTCATGACTTAGCGTCAGACTCGTATCATATATTTACACGGAGAAGAATACCGCCACCACGCGTGGATTAACTTCATACAAATTTATATATTCAAATAAATATTTAGAGTATTTATAACAATAATAAAAAGTGACGATCTGATCTGACACATACTTAAAATACAACAATTCTAAACCTAATAGCGTATAAAGTAACTAAAATTATTATTATGTCACTTTCCACACAGTGATAAATTTCGTCCTTAAAGTCGTCGTAATTTGTACGAAAGAGCCAAAGCCGAGGAACAATGATGAGCCTGATTTGATCTTCGGTTGTATTCCAGGTGGGGTTTTCTTCTTTTTGGGTAAATATTTTATTTTATATCACGACACGATTTTTACAAAAAATTTACTTTCAGTTCACCTCCCCGATTGCTGCGTGGCGTGGGTTCCCCTCCTGGAAACGATCCTTTTTGAGGTCTTTATCCTCGACAGGTGTGTGATTGGGTCGATTATAGGAGTAATTTGTGCCCTACCGTTCCCCACAGTGGCGAAATATTTGGGGGATTGGGTCCTCGTGAAGATGCATGCAAGGAGGAGATCCATCTACACGTTGACGACAAATAACAGCATGCACAATATGGCGGTAGGATCCGGCTTTGTCGTGAATGACGAGGAGAATAATAACAACGAAATTGGAAGGGGACTATCCGCACCGGCCGTTTTGGGAGGTAATATTCGTCGTCGACATTCACCAATCGAGGTGGAACTTGTCCAGAGAGGAAATGCTTTAAATCTCGGGTTAAATTCGTCATCGGAGAGTGACTCTGGCGAAGAGGAAATCGTGGAAGTGTGGAACTAACATAATTATTTAGATGAGAAGTGACAGTGACCTATAAAAAAGATAAATAATCAGTCAATAATTGTGAACTAATAGCGTTTATGTAATACTAAAAATGAAATAAAAATTGGGGCTAACTTTGTACGTTATTTATCCGCTACACGGCCGGATCCTTTTTTCGACTGATCTTCTTCTGTACCACGTCTCTGAGTTGGGAAAGGATTTTATTTTCACGCTTTTGTCTCTCTTCCTTCGAAAACATGGCGAGGGCACGTTTCTCATCGGCGGAATAGATTTGATTCTCCTTTCGGATACGGACAGCTTCCATGCGCCGGTGGCGAGAACCACTCATGACGTAGCCGACCTAGAGAAATGCAAAATTTAAGTAAAATTTAGTTTAATTTATAAGATTTAATTACACTAATTAATTAACTATGAGTTACGCACATCTTCATATTTCTCAATTTCATTCGAAGTCAGGCCAATTTCTCCTCTTCTCGGGATACGTTTTCCGTCCGCGACAAAAGCCGCCATCGCAGCCCCTTCGCCGGGAAGTAGAGCTTTACCATATTCTTTGAATGAGAGTTGGACGACTTGTTTGGGTTGAGGGCCGACGATATCTTCTGCATCATGTCCGCCCGTGGGGTCGTCGGGATCGGCATCGAGACTGTTTTCATTAGAGGCGTTTGCTGCATGCATATAAAACTCAATATAAATTTTGAAACACAAATTCCTCAAAATGATAAAAATCCTTACGTTTTTCAACCCACATGTCCTCTTCCTCCCCTTCGGAACTAGACGAGGAAGAATTTGGTGGCGGATTTACGTCCAGCGACGGTCTCATCGGTACGGTTGGTCCTAATCGAGCCGTTTTTTGTACACTTTGAAGAATTTCTTTGACCACGCGATCCGCGTCTAGTTCAATTTCTTTTTCCTCTTCTTTACTGACATTTGTCCTCTTATCGGAATACTTGTTGCTTATCTTGTCCTTGGGTTTCTTCGCCTTTTTACTTCGTGACGATTTCTTGCTTTTCTTACTCTTCTTTTTGGATCGCCTCCCGTTCGAAGAATCCGAGTCGTCGTCACTATCGTCGGAAGAAGAGGATGAAGATAGGGAATGTCTCCTCTTCCTCTTTTTACTTGAGGAGGAACGTTTCCTCTTTTTATTTTTGCTCTTTTTGGATGACGATTTCTTGTTTTTCTTGTCGCTGCCGGTGAGATGCCACTTGTAACCGGAGTCTTGTCGTCCTGTGATGGTTCGTTCTTCATCGTCAGAACTGAAATTTGAAAATCATTGTAAATAAATTGATGGTTCCTTATCTCGACATTAATTTTGAGTTTAAAACGTACTCATCCCTAAATCGGTGCGGTGAACCCGTCCACACGTCGGCCACACCCTCTTCGCCAATCTGTTCTCGTAACATTCGCCTTTGCTCTGATTGTTCCGGCGCGCCGCGGAAACTATTTCCATCTCTGTCACCGCGACCTCCTCGGAAACCAAAGCCTCCTCGACCACCGCCACCACCACCTCCACCACCTCCACCACGATAACCGTTCACATTATCACCACCATCGTCATAGTTGTGTCGTCGATCTGAGTGACCAAAACCACCTCCACCACGATTATTATCTCGGTCGTCATGATTTCTGTGATGATGGTGCTGGTCACGATTCCTCTCCCGGCTCCTACTTCGACTTCTGTCACGACCCATTTTCAAACTTTTTTGAAATGACACAAATTTGAAATTGTTTTAGTAGATAAACGAATTAAACTAAAAATATAATTAATTATTTCTTATTTTGGGAAACTTTAACTTTTGCGTGTGTGACGACTTTGGAAAAGTGAATTCAACTCAATTTTCCATCCAGGACCGGGGCAAGATTGGATTTGAGACTGGGGTGGATTTTTTAGACAAACGAAATCTCACTTTCCTCACTCATTTCGTGTCTCATCGCAATCTTGTGAGAAAAATGAGATTTTTAATGAAATGAAATCTTGGTGTTGTCGGTCATCTCTTTTAGGGCTTGGAATTGGGCTCTAATTTCGATAATGTACCAAATCTCGTCTCTCTTCCAGTTCCACCAAATACATGGTAATATCACACAATTAACTGCAATTACTTATGTGCATATTTGTATTTACATAACTTACAAATATTCTACCCGACAATAAAGTTGAATAGAAATTGAGATGTTTTCACATACAGAAAAAAATCCAAACTATAAAATTACAGAGTTCAAAACTATTTATTTTCTTAAATATCATTCGAATTTTTAAGGTTGTTCGACATGTCGACAAAAAATCATAAAATTTTACATGCTCGACAAGAATTTGAACGTTTCAATTCGCATTTGAATCATTGCATATTATTGAAGTTTTGTCCATGTCAGGTTCCTTGGTCATTCATTAGTAGGGTGGACATCCGATGGGCTTCTTGTAATTGAGGGCGATGGTCTTGCGGATAAATTCGACGAGTTCGCAGCACAGGTTGAGGCGTCGCCACTCGGCTTCGAAGGCTTCCGGAGTCCCGTATCCAGCCACGTAGCCGTTCAACCGCGCCGCAGCTTTCGACCGGATGATGGGAAGACCCACCTTGATGTCCAACATGGTCAAGATGTAGGGGTACTTTTGCAAAAAGTACTTCTGGTGGTAACTACATTAATGCATAAAAATAGCTGATTATACCCCACTTTTTGCACAAGAATTCACAAATTTGCTCACTATTCCGCCTCGTAGAACTCTTTTGCTGGATAAATTTGAGTTTTAATTGGTCTCGCACGCAGCCCGACTTCTCGGCGCAGAGTCTTCTCCGCGGTGACCCGTTGTTCCGGCGTGTGGTAAAAGATGATTGACATGTACTGTAAAATAAGGGTACATGAGGTCATGTTGGGGTCAAGTCAGGTATATAAGTATAAAAAGTATAAAAAGTACAAAAAAGTATAAAAATTAGAACTTTCGCAAAATTGTATTTATGAATGGCTAGTTTTGTTGCGGTTGAATTTCTTTGAGCAAGAAAATTCGTCTCGTATCGTTATTGAAATATTTTCAAAATATGTATTTTTGAAAAATATGTAAAATATTTACGTATTTTTCAAATAATAGCAGAAATATTTATGTCTGAAAACCTAGAAATGTGCTATAATATGTAGAAATATTTTGAAATTTTTGTTATCTGGGATAGTTGTGCAACACACACACAAAGTTTGACCGTGGGCCGTCACCAAATGCGAAAATTGAAAATAAATGCATATTCGTCCTCTAATAATGTACTTATGCAAATACATACCTGCCGCGTGCAGGCCACCGTTGGATCGTGATTCTTCCAAAAGATTTCAATCAATTTGTCAAAGTTTGTCTTTAGCGGGTCGAATTCGACATCGACAGTTTCCGTGTAGTCGAAAATGTTCTTGTACGAGGGGTTGGCGACGGTGCCGAGGCCCGTGTAGCCGACGCGGGTGCGGATGACGCCCGGCGTGACGCCAAAGATGGCTTCGGGTCCCCAGAAGCAGGACATGGCGAAGGTGGCGCGTTCCGTGCGGATGTCCGGCTCGTAGTAGAGACCGTCGCAGCAGATGTCACGGTACGCGACGGCCATGACGAGGGCTTATCGAATGTTAAATTTGGGACAGGGAGGAGACTTAAAAATGAATGATTTTGCAAAAGTAGGAATTCGGCATGCAATAAAATGTACAGGATTTTTTTTGTTGAGAATATCGATGACACATTTTCGACATGAATTATGATCACCGAGACGACAAAGTTCCATTCCAAAGCCTTTGAGCAAATTGGAATATTCAAATGTGTGCTACTAAAAGTAATTTGAGAAATCAGAACAAATGCACATATGACTTTGATTAATAAGTAATTAATGAAATTATAACTATTGATGATTAAATTAAATCCAACTTTAAATGTTACATATGTCTAAAATTATTTCCATGCTACATACATTTTTCATTAAAAAAATTATTCCATACAATTATTGGCTCAATTACAAACGTTAGAAGAGAAAGCCGTTTTGGAAATTTTAAGAGTGTTGAATTTAATGTTTTTCAAAAGATAATTTTTATTTTCAGAATCAATTTGTACATACTGCAGAATTCATTTTTAAAATTTAATAAAATGAAATAAGTGACATTTACATACTTGCGCATTTTTTTAACATTTTGCACAATTACACGAACAATTGCACTTGCACTCTGGCACTGGCGGAATTGGTGGGCACTGCTGCTGCTGTGGCGTCGTAGGAATTGATCTCGTCGTCACTGGGCTGCTTATCGTGGAGCCTCCTCCTGCCCCAAAAACTGGGGGATTTCTCATCACACTACAACTAATGGAAAGATCCGACGGGAGCGGGGTGTCCACCGCGACCACGATCTTATCAAAGATGAGAAACTCTTTCGACGCGAGATGCGCAGTGATTTCGACGGGCGAGTCGGAAGGGTCGATCTCCCTCCGGATTTCCGTCCATGAAACCGACGGTGTCGCGGAGAGTGGGAGGAGCTGCAAACTTCCGGCTGCAGGGGACGATGATCCAGATCCGCCAGATTCTCGGACGGGGTACAAGGATAACCTGCGCTGCGAGTTGGTGTAATATTTCAGGTAAATCGTGACACTCCGAGCCCTCGAGGAGTAGAGGTTCAAGGGGGCTTTGAATGTTATATCTTTCGCGGAGGACGAGGGGCCTTCCATGAACCAAAAGTCAGTCCCAGTAAGGCCTACGGAGAAGCCAAATAATTGAGGAAACACTTAATCAGCGTAAATCGTCAAAACCTTTAACCACTTCTGGGCCGTAGGAATTGATTTTAAAATTCTGAACTAAAATTTTCAGTCGGTAAGTTGATTAATAGAATTGAATTTATTAAAATTGAGATCTTCTACTTCAAAAACTGTCAAAATATGGATTGTATATTCCTATTAAATTGGCCACGACTTGGTCTACAAATTGGTCGTGCAGAATTTTAAAATAAATTTCCACAGCCGAGAATTGATAGATGAAGAATGTACTGATTTTGACTATTCTAGCGATTTCTCATGGAGCAATTACCTTTTAAATCTCCAAAGGCTTTGGGAAGCTGGGACGCAGACGCGGCAGAAGTGACCTCCGCCCCCACCGAGGTCCAGAGAAACGTCGCCACATCCGCTTTACTCTCGAGACAGTGCAATTTCCGAGATTGCGGGGTCACATAAGGGATCCAGACGAGAAATAGGGTTACAATTAGTACGGGAACGATTGACATTATAAATGGATAAGATTTCTCAGAAACTTAAAACTGGGAAAAGGTTACTGGACCAAGGACATGGACTTACTGGACTGGTTTGCATGCACAGGATGGATATTTAATCTTAAGATCATGCATATGATTCATGGTCATGGTGGTCGCATATTCAGCTAAATTTAATTCATATAGACCAAAGTTAAATGCATCCCATGAAATTAGCGTAGTTTGCATGGATGGAATAGGGCAACATAATAACAAAACAATAAAATTATGATGATGCTGAGCTGATGAGATGAGATTATAAGTTAAGGTGTCTTTTTACAAGTGTAAGTTTAATTCTCGGGATGGGACATGTCTTAAATATTAAGTAGCAAGCAATTGTTTCTATATTCTGTCGTGTGTCATTCATTCATTTTATCATGTAAATAAAAAAGGTGGTCGTGAATGTGAAATGACTTTTAATTAGAATTAAGCCGTAAACATTTAAGTTCTCGACTTCATACGTAAAAGTATTTTCATCGTAATAATAATTTTTGACGGGCAAAGAAATTAGAAACGAGATGACATCAAGATTTCGGGGAAGAAATAAATCGGACCAAAAAATGGAGGAGTTAAATATGACATGACGAGCTTAAGGTCATTTTAGGCTGGGAGATTAATTTGATATTGTTCTAGGTTGTATTTACCACTTTAATCGAGTTTTTAATTAAGATGTGGAAAAAATCCGAAATTGGAAGATTTGACAAATTTACATTTAATTTTTAACAGAACTCATCACCAAAATCCTTAGTCGATATACCTACTTTCAGTATAACTTTGGTTTTACGAATTGCAAAAAACAATTTTGAAAGTGTCAAAAATTCCAAATATTTTATGCCGACATATCATTTTCAGGTTAAAAATTAAAATGCAAATAACGCGTTATAGAAAATGTAATATTATCGCGACGTTTACGATTTTTATAAATAAATTAACTAAAAAATAGATATTAAGACTGGACTCCTGGACTAGGTTGGTTGGAATGTGATTGTGGAATTATACACAATTTTTTTCTAGAAATGTGACCTAAAAAAACTAGGTCCCCGACCGAGATATGAATGTCATCAGTGTCATCACCATCTTTATGTCATACATCGACGTCGCTCAAGATAATTTTTGCAGTGTTGCAAAAGAAATGGGATTTTTAGAGTCGAGCAAAGAATACAACAATGAGACGAGACTCAAGATGCGAGCGAAAACAAAATCGCCAACTGTCAACTTTTCCAATTACTCAGCAAAAGTTCAGAAGCCAATTAAAGTTAATTTTAAAACAGTAATTTTAAAATAATATTTAATTTCGTTTAATTTCTTATGATGAGAAATAAGTATAGTTTTTTGTAGAATAAGAAATAAGACTGTAGGACAGCTTTTTTTAAAACTAATTTTGCAAAGCGGTGGGTGCAAACTAAAAAAATGTACCCGCAACCACCCCCACAACAACAACAGCCACCCCCATCACAAACGCCAGGAAATGGTTTGCCCCTACCACCCGGCGTAACTGTGAGACCGACAGGTCCTCAACAAGGAGGAAATGCGAGCAGTAATAACAATGGCGCAGCCGGCAATCAAAAACATCAGCCAAATTATCACCAACAGCATCAACCACGCTCTTATTTTCGCCAACAAGGGTCCAACCACCTCAACAATGGGGGAGGGAAAGGAGGAAAAGGTAGAGAACATAAGTTTAAATGTAATTAAGTTTATAAATCAATTAGCTGAAATTAAACGTCTCTATTCATTCAGGTGCTTATCGAACCAGCAGTTGGACCGGATATCAAAACCAAAATCACGCCCATGTTTTACCCTCTGGTCGAGGTGGAAATAATAATAATGTCGCCGTCAGCTCGAATCCTGCTCCCCATCCTGCCGCGACCACATCTTCTACAATCATTCCTCCATCGTCCTCCTCCACGAATCCGAATTTGGGTCGATCCTTCTCCATGTCGTCGTTCCATCCGCCCCTTTGTGCGTATACACCATCGCCTGGCGTGATCGTGGGTGCCTGGGCGAACGGTCCGCCCTCAAATTTAGGTGTTTCTCCACCTTTAGGCGGATTTCAACATGGTCCTCACCAACAAGGTCAACCTTCGTCGTCCTCATTTGGTCACCACTTTGGCGGATTCAACTCCCAGTTTCCATTCTACTTTAATAATACCACAGTGCATCAACAACGTGTCGGGGGTATTTTACAGGCACACGGGACATGTGTTCCACCCTCGTCTGGAGGTGAGGAATAATTAAAAACTTTTTAAAAGTAGTTAGTTAATGATGCTACTTAATTTTTACAGCTAATGGTGGACCAAGTCACTCCAAAATGGGTCCAACTATTCCAGCGCAGCCCAATTCTATTTCCGATCCAGGTGGAAAAGCAGCTTCTTCAGGGTCGGGTTCTTCGTCAACATCGGCGAATTCTTCCTCGATAGAGGCACAAACTGGGAATAATAGTTCGGAAGCGGGAGAAACGGTGGTGTCAGGTCAGATATTTATAACCTTTGAGAAATCGTGGTTAAATTTAAGCTACCAATTAAAAATTTAAATTTGGCCAAGCAATTAATTCTTAAATGCCCGTCCCTCTCTCAGACACGAGTCACCCTCCTCCGGACGGATCGCCACCCATGTCTACTCCGGATCCCATTCCTCCTCCTTCGTCACCTCCCCCAGTTTACCGGATGCCAAAGAAACTCTCCATCACACACAACCTGTGTCGAATCTGTTGTGGGCCGAATGGTCGCCTTTGTCTGGGATGCCGTCATGTGGCCTATTGTTCGGAAAGATGTCAACGGCAAGACTGGCCCACGCACATTTCGGATTGCAACCCTGCCGTCCTTCTGAATAAGAAGATCGCGTTGGAATATTTGCTGAGGGAAGGAGTCTGTCAAGGCAAACAAAATCGATACCCGGCTGGTCGTGAGGGTACGAATGAAGGAATCATTGGAGATGTGAAACGGCACAAGAAACCGATCCTGATTCCGACCCCGTGCCCGCCAGAAACTGAATCGAGTGGGTAGTAATTTTTTACTAGGACATTAAAATAACTAGAATTTTAACGTAGTATTTTTTTGTCCCTAGAAAAACTCGAATTTCGTCGAAAAATCGCGCAAAAGTCGAAATCTGTTCCAAACATTGGTGAAAAAATGGACGACGTCGCATCTTGCGAATCCTCCCCACATACTCCTCATGCGGATGACCAGATTCACGACACGTACTTAGACGACACTTACTCCTCCGACTCGGACTTGGACGGTTCCACGCCAAACATCACGGACAGCAGTTGTGACGACGGCGAAGGGGATGCCAGACAAGAAAAATGGAATGGAAAAATGTTGACGGCGAAGAATCTCGAGCCTTGCGACATGGTGGCGTCACTCTCTCCAGTTATGATTACATGTTGCAACACGAGTAAGATTTATAGAATTACAAAACGAGTAGATTTATATACTGATTGTATTTTTTTCTGGTAGTGCTCACCCCAAATCCGCCAGATTCTGTGACATGTCTAAACTGCACGCGGTGGTATCAGGCTTCTCTTGGCTATCGATGTTCAACTTGTCGATGGCCTGTTTGTTCTTTCGAGTGTGAAAAGGTGACTTAAAATATACAATTAATTTGGGTGTATGAGCTTGTCAAGAGTTTTGCGTATCAACGAATTGATTGATTTTTATCTGATGTTTCGATAACTTTTTTATAAAACTTGTATATGTTCAATCAAAATTTGTGATGGAGGGTGAAAATGAGTTGTGAGTAATAACTACGAGGTTGGGAAGTCAAAATATTTATATGAGAGACCCCCACTGGTCCTGGTAGCAGGATATTCTTCAAAATATGGTGCCAAACCATACAAAATATTAAACAACAATTTAACCATCCGTAACACTCAAACTACTAATAGTAGTTTATTCACGGGACACAAATTTAGAAACAGAATCTCTCCCTGACTCGGGCTAATTCAAGTCTTCACGGAGGTTTTATAATTAAAACATCGTAGAAATTATGCACAGATTTCATTCTCAGGAAGTAAATGGCTCTCACTTCACCATTTATTTCAGAGCTATCTCCACGCCTTCTTTGAATGTAAAGTATTCGCAGCCACGCAACGCTTCCCACCCGCGTTGAAAGACCACACCCAGTTTTTCAACGATGCCGTCCTCATGATTCGCTGTCTCCTCTTGAAGACTGTGAACCCTCCGAAATACCTCGAACTCTACGAGCTCCTCGACATCTGCGACAAGTACGAGAAGAAGCCCGAGTTTGTCGCGGAGGACTTGCGGATCGTAAAATTCTTGCGGGACGAGTGCAACATTGAATCTTTTACGGACGATTTTAAAGGAGAAGCTGAACTGATGAGATTCATCAATGTCGTCGACGTCTGCAGCATCGTGGTCAACGACAGGATATTCATCCAAATCCATGACCAGGGCAAGTCGTACTATGCGTGAGGATAAAATATGATATAAATTAAATTAAGTGGGGTTACTTAATTAGCTAACTAATTAATAACTTTAGGGCAAAATACGTCTTTCCCGTTAAACTATTCGTGACGCAGGAGTGCGTTCCAAACTGCAAATGGTCTATCAAACACTCCTCAAAGTTTGAAGACTGTGCCCTTCGGATTCACGCCGCGGTCCCACTTCCCGCGCAAAATTATGTCACGACATGTTTCACGGATAAGCACGTGATCGGATCCTGGTTTCAGTCAGAGTTGCTCAACTCGTCAAAGTTTAACGTGAGGTGGGTGTCTAAACGAGGTCATAGTTTTAGTCGACCAATTTCATTTTGCTCTTCTTAGATGCGACTGTCGCCGATGTCGCGACCCGAGTGAGTGCGGTTCCTACTTTTCCGCTGTGCGATGCGAATGCAATAAAACGAAGGACGTTCTTCCCAAGCCGGACGGTTACTTGTTGCCGAGAGACCCTTTAAATCCAGATACTGCGTGGATCTGCCAATCTCCAGAGTGTGGCCTTGTCATCGACGGGGGACAAATTCGCGACAAGACTGTGAAACTGCATGAAGAAATTCAGTAAGATTCTATGCATAATTTAGTTTTGTGCTAAAATATGGGCAACAAATTATGTTTTTTGTATAGTCGGATGAACGAAGACTTTTATGCTCTCCATCAATTTAAATGGAAACTCGAGCAGACGGAACTTCACCCGAATCACTTCCTAATTTTGAAAATTTCCGTCCTTTGTGTCATGCTTTTTTGGGGGAGTGTTCGCGGTCTGCCCTTTTTCTCATCGAGATACGACTTCTTCATCGCCACGGTGCACTTGGCGAATGACGCGTTACGAATTTATGATCATGTTTCTCCCGGAATGTCGATTCATCGCGGTGAGCCAGTCTATATCCTAATATTTTTATGATTGAATTATTTTGAAACTTTTCTTATTTATTTCGTAGCTCGGATCTTGTTCCAATTTCAAGTCGCCCAAGCGTACAAATCTCTACGGGACGTGCGGCGTTACATGGAATGGAAAGAACGGGAAGGGACAAGGCAAGGGAGGCATAAACAATCCCCCACGCCCGGCTGTCCGGTCAACTTTTGGAGTTTGATTGGCGTTCAACAAGAGGCTAATGCTATTTTAAAGGTGTGTTGCGCTGTACAAAATGCATACGTGCGACGGGTCAAATTATTTGTACATTAAATGGGTGAATAATAGACTTCGCCTGCAAATTATCATAGTTTGCAAAATATGTACAATTTCATCCAAAAGACATATAGCAATTTCAATGCAGAACTAAACTCTCACTACTTCATTGTGTGTGTTGCTGCAGTTTACACATTCAGAATTTATATTAAAATTATGGATGACAATTTTTAGAGCAGGTCGTTGCCTGTTTTTGAAGAAGGTTAAGAACCCTGCAGAAAAATTGAAACTCGTCTAAAATGATTTATAAAACTCACCGACATTATGTTAATCAACTTATTACTAACTACAAATTCGTCATCCAGAAATTTAAAATCAATTTTCAGAGCTGAGAAATGATTAAAAATGTGTTGAATTTGATGATTAGACATCACGTCCTACGTTAATTACGCTTAATTTTACCCTTTAAAGAATGAGTAAATATATTAACTTTTGTCTTTCCTTCCTTGTCAGACTGAACCCTACGGCACGATGGAGTACGAGATGGGTGTAATCCTCCAAGAAATAATCGAAGACCAGTACGACCTCCTCGCAACCTCGTTAAAAGACGTGAACCTCGAAATGGCCGCAGTCTACAATCTGCACCGAATTTACACCCGTTTCTCCAACCAGTACTACTACCCATCCGTCCCCGTCTATGAGGACAAGGACATTCAAGAGTTCCTCGTCATGATCGGACCCTGTGCGAGACATTTGGTGGAAAAAATAAACTTCCCATTTTAACAAAGTTTGGAGGAAGACTGAGTTATTTTTTTTATAAATGTAAATATTTGTATGCGTAAAATCAGAGCTGTAATTAATTTTGGGTCAAATTTTAGGCGTATCTTTACGTCACAATGCGAATAGGAGACCATTAATTTACTATTGATCTACTTCCCGAGACGGATCCGACAGTTTATTTATTACACACGTCATTATTAGAATTAGACAGGCAGACAACATTGATTTCCCATCAAATCTCCGTTAAAATCAGGCAACCACCCACGTCCGTCCGTTCCGTGTACATTACTTGAGATTGAAACGCTGCGGGATTCCAGCTCAAAGGTCTTCTTGTTAAAAAGCTAACGGACTTTGAAATTAGAATTTGTTTTTTAACAGGGGTTCACGTCCATATTTTATACTTTGGGTAGTGGGAGCAAACTACGCATACTTATTTTTTTAGGTAGGAATTAAATTATTTTGCGACAAGGTCTCGTTTTGGTTGTAAATATTATTTGAAAATTGTCAAGTTCAGCTAGCTAGACATTAAAATAAACTGTGCCAAATAATTTTGTGACCTATTTATTTAGTTTTATAATTTTGTTTACTATGTATGTGCTCGTGTATGAATTATGTGATGCATTCGTGTCGCCGTGCACGTCGTATTTACAGATTTTACATTTTAATTTTGATGCAAGAATTTAGTAACAAAAAAGTTGGATTTTCAATAACCTGTGTCTAATACTAATTACGCTTTTAGCTAAGTTTTTTTTGCTGTGTAAAAAAATATGATGCGTACCACTTTCTCTTTCAAAAATATGCATAAATTATTGTATGAGTTAAAAATGTGGCGTTGAATTGGAGTGTCAAATAATAAATAAATTTCCAGCCGCAGTTGGTAAAATTGGGAAAGTTTCTGTCTCCCTGTTTTGCATGAGAGAGAGATCTCTACCTATATACCTGCACCCGCTCGTCCAGATTCGACCTGATTTCATAATTAATTATTTAATAGTAGTTTTGTACGACGAGTAAATATTTATCTGAATGAATGAATTTAACAGGATGCCATATTTTTCGCAAGGTATGGCAAAAACATTGCTAAATTTTGCACAAGTAAATAATTATGAATGAATTGCTCAAATATTTATTTCATTGCAGAAAAATTAGTACATCCGGAGCGGATACATTTTTGTAAGAATTTTGCAAATTGTGCAAAATAATAATTACTCTCTGTTTAAATTATTTAATGAACTCGTATTGTTTTTCATGCATGGAGATATTTTCAGCATGAAAACGGGAGTTGTCAAATTGTAATCCAACCTTGTTTACGGTAATGAAACGATGATGATGATGATGATGCCGTAATATTTATAGCGACGGCATATGCAAGCGAGATATGCACGATCCGTTAATGGTACACAAAATCTCCTCTATTGTGTATGTTTTAAGGTGAGGAGCCGATGGTGTAGGCGGTGGTTATCGCTGATATAAAGGCGTCCGAAAGTCAGGCCTGGTCCACATTTGTGCTGCCGGAATCAGTCGCGTCACATCATGACAAAGTCTAACGCTTCAACTTTCTTCTGGGCGGCGGGGGTCTGTCTCCTCAGCGCCGCCTTCGTCTGCCACGCCACGATGGGAGGACAACGCTGTGAGTCTCAGGGGGCAAGGCGCAAAAATCGTTGAGAATACGGAACGAATTTGGAGTGACATGACCCACGACGACTTCTTGCGAAATCGTAGCGAATTCTCTGCGACTCAGCGGTCATTTCGATCCAAATTCACTGCGAATTCTCGACGTTTTTGTCGCTTGCCCACGGGGTGATACTTACTTGTACTCTTGATAACCTTTTTGATCTTTACACATTTTCATAGACTCGGTCAACATCCACTTCGTCCCCCCTCTGGTAACGGGAGCTTGTAACGTGGCCCAGTTTTGGACCCCGCCAAACGTTACATGCGCCTGGTGTTTTTGCATGACGGGAACGTTAAGTCGGTGCATTCCACAGCCGGGCTGCACCCCGGCCAACGAGACCACGACCGCGGCACCGAACGGAACGACTACGGCGACGACAATGCCGTCTCCAATGCAAAACAACCCACCTGGCACGGCGGCCCCTTCCATGGGTAAGGAATATGCAAATCATTTACGGATTAAAATGGAACATATGTAATTGTCCTTATTTTTTAGTTACGCCATCCACGGCCGGGTCCACGGCCGCTGCACCCACGCCAGCTCCGTCGGCTCCTCCAGCCGAAGCGACGTCACAAGCTCCCGCTCTGGCCACGAATCTGATCCGGAAACGGAGAGGGGCTCGGAAAACAAAGGCCAAATTCTAAACGTCTCCGTGTTTCGTAAAGTGGTTAAATGTATGTTATAAGGTTATTAGGAATTATTGCACAATTTAGTATGGAAAATAATTTGCACTTTGCACACAGTGTAAAATTTGTAACAAGTTATTTATTTTGTAAAGGATGGATAAAGGATAATTAAAATACAAAAAAAAACATACATACAATTTGAAAAATTATTACCATTTTGAATTTTGAAATTAACATCGTTTCATAATAATTATGGCCCGGAAGTAGCAATGAGAAAACTTATCATGATGATTGATAAAGCCTAACTAACAGAAGATGCATGATTTTAGCAAACAATAATATTTCTTCAGGTTTGTTGAGTTAATAATATAGATATCTGACGAATATTCTACTTCATGTACTTGGAATCATTCTCTGACAGCATTTTAGCGGATGATTTCGCATCCATGAAGAGACCACAGACTTCATCAACGTCCTCCTTCTTGATTACGGTTCGCCCATTAATTTTCGCCGTGATGGAGGCAGGCGTCAAAAGTTGGACGGCGTAACGGAGCGTCGTCCTCTCACCAACTTCGCTCAGCTCCGTTAAAGCTTCTGTATATTTAATTTAAAAACAGTTTTTGAAATAGTTCGGGTATTAGGAAACTTTTGTTTAATTGTTGTACCCGTCTCCAACTGAAGACCTTCCGTGGTTGCTCGAATTTTCAAAATGTTGAGCATTTCCTCTTTCGTGTATGGCGACGTTTTAATGATGACGAGTCGATCCAACAAATCCATCGGGATTCCGTGTGCTGATACGATATCCTCCGTCCCGCGGATGGCGCAACGACCCCGATTCGTCGCGAAGATGACGATGGGCGCGAGAGAACTTTCCAGGGCGCGGTGGAGATAAGTAAACGTTTCCAGGTCAAGCATGTGCACTTCGTCGATGAAAAGGACGCCTGGAACTAGCTCGGCGACACCCTAAATAATAATCAGTTTCATGACTTTCGATTCTTTTTAAAATATTGAACTCGTTTTCGTTTAATTGCACTTACTTGGTCGATATATCGGTTGACAACTTTATTAATTTCTTTCCTCAATTTATCCGTAATTTCAGTCTTTTTCGGCTTCATGAGTTGTCCCAGCATCGAAAGGATGTCCTGTCCGCCTTGTGGTCGTGCGTTGGCAATGTCCAAATCGTGTAAAGTAACGTCTTGAACGATTTCCTTCTTTTTGTGAACTTCGCCTTTGGGAAGGGGCACGTAGTCTTCGGCCTCGAGGTCAAATTCGGTCGCAAAAGCGTCACTGCGACCTTGACGTTTCACCGCGCCAGAGTTGGCCTCGATGTAGATCACGTCACCATCAACGACCTGATAAAGTGGGGGATTTTGTAAATTAATTTCACTTGATAGCTTGAAATTTCATAAAAATTCTGTGTCCCACCTTTTCTTTTTGTAAAGATTCATAAATTGAGGGGTCCAATTTGAGCTGTTTCGTTCCTTTGGACGTTTTTAATCCAATGATGACGTGACTAATGGTCTTTCCATATCCGCCGAGGGGACTTTCCGTCTCGAGTGGGGTAATTTCGGTCACTTCGCCTTCATAGATTTCCTTCGTTTCTGCAAGAAAGTATTAAAATTATAGTGAAAGGATGGATAAGAGAATGTGGCAAGTTTAAATGGCAAAAGAGCAATAACTATTATTTAAATTGAGACCTTTGATTCGCAGTCCGATCGCTCTGCGGAAATTTTCCATGAGGACTTCCGTTTTCTTGATTTCGGACGAGTATACTTCGGACCCCACCATTGGACAGAATGGGACCTTAGACCCAAGTTCTTGCGCCATGGCGAGAGCGATAGCAGTTTTTCCTGAGGAAATACGTAAGTTATGAATATGTACATGTATCGAGAAAAATGTGAAAAATGGTTATAAATTGTGCTTAATTAATTAATTAATTACCAGTTCCCGGCGGTCCAGCAAACAGGATGGCACGTCCAGCCATCTTTTTCATTTTGATCATATCCACAATTATCCCAGCAGCCTGTAGAAATTAAGTTAAAATGATGCACATTTAATTTGACAAAGTTACAAAATCATTAAAATTTCAAATGGCTACCTCGCGAGCCTCCTCCTGCCCAACGAGACCTGCCGCTTGAGGAATTGCGCTGCCATTTTCCTCCAGGCCGAGACCTTTGACATGCGAGTGAGCCGAGATTCGCTGCGCTTTCGCCGTACTCCGTACCTCTTCAATCTTCATATTCGCTTATTAACTAACTTTGACTTTATAAGTTATTATATTAAGTTTCACTGCAGCTAAATTCAAATCAGTGAAATAATTGTACTTTTAAAATTTAAATTGTCTGAAAGATCAAACCAAAAATTAAAGTTTCCAAAAAACTTCAAAAAGTTTGATCGATGTGAAAATGTGAGAATGCAAGATGCCCTCTCCAGTATTTAAACATAGCGGTGACAAATTCTCGCCTTGCACCCACCTCCATGTAATTTCTGAGATTTAGATAAAAGTGAGATTTTTGCAGTATTAAAATTTTGAGTTATCAAATTATTAAGGGTAAAATACTTTGTCAAAATACAGTATTTCGAGCTCCATTATTCCCAGGATTTGGATTTCCAGGGCTGTTCCACCCACAAAAGGACGAAAATCCACGTGGAGAAGACAGCAAGCGTATGAAAACACAAGTTTTGTGAAGAAATTGACTTTTTATCGCTGTCAAAATGCATTGTTTTCACGATTTCTAAAAACGAAGTATTTGACAGGGATAAAAAGTTAATTTCTTTGCAAAACCTATATTTTTGTTAAACCGTTGTATTCTACATGGACATTTTCGTCACTTTGTGGGTGTAACACCACTGGAAATCCAAAACATGGAAATAATGGAGCTCAAAATCAAAATCTCGCCTTTTCATAGCTTATCTCCCGAAACGTATGGCTTACCTTTTCCCCAAAAGATATCATTCATCATGATGAGGGGCCTTCAAAACATGGGATTCCTCCATGTTAACGACCTTTCGTCCCAAGAAGGAAAGTTGAGACAACTCAAGTCCAAAGAAAGAGTGAGAGTGAGTCAAGTCAGGATTGCAAATGCAAATATTATTTGCATTTGCACAAGAATGTCCAGCGGTTCAGTCGCCCCTACGATTTGAATAGTATGCAAGACGTACACGCTTATTCTTAACGGAATATGTAATAGAATAACGGATGAAAAAATACCTGCTGCTTTAAAATACGAGTCATTATCTTCAAATCTCAGGATGAGTGTAAAGGTTCAGTCAGGTAGCCGGTGGCCTAAGGTACCGTTATGTTTAGGTTATTTAATTTAAATATTAGTTCACTCACCTTACTTACTTGTACCTGCAAGTTTGGCTAATTTGACTATTTGCACATTAAATGAACTGCCAGTCCAGTCAGTCTCGACCCTGTGGCATTTGCAGGTAATCTGGAAAAATTTACATTGCGATGATTACCTTAATATTCAAGTAATCATCAAAATTCGTGTGTGTACTTGTCTTGTGTTATTTATCTCCGTACTTAGTTCTTGGGTGGATGAGTGAGTAAGTATTGCTCTGATTTAACATAATTTCTGGAAGTGAATAAGGAAAAGCAAAACTGGTCAATCCGTATATATGTATTTACATTGCAGGGTTCGAGATATGTACATACGTATTCTCTACTTGGTGACGATAAATCAGATAAATGGGAACGTGTCTCTCGTACCAAAGTTGACTCCATTCTACTCCAGGTCGTCTCCGTCTCCAGGCCTGGAACAATTTGCCTCTCAATTTTTAACGCAGAAAGATTTCATTCAGAATTCAGTATTAACGAGGACATTTGATATTAAATAGATAGGTAGTTAATCAGTTAGTTAACTTATACTTACTAAATAGTGACGACGACGAAATGTTGCACAACCTGCCTTCCTCAATCCTTCGTCTCCCGCACCATGAAAGTTTGGGGAATTTGTCGGAGGGGAACATTTCCGACACGATATCCGAGTCATCGGATAACGCCACGCTGTTGTCTCTCTCCAGGGAGGATCTCGTCGCTCTGGGGGCTGGCCATATACGAGAGGAAATTCGTGTCAATAGGAAAAAATTAGAGGGACTCATCCTCCGAGGTAAAGAGAACTTTTTTTGATATTTTTTCTTGGGGTGGGATTCCCGTCGTCGTCGTCACCTTGGTCTGGCGTCAGTCATCCTCCTCATCATGCATTATCAAATTTGAATTTGCTTATCTTATTGCCTATATCGGATCGAAATCGATGTAAAGTTAATGTCCTACTTCCACAGTCTCTCAGTATGTTTTGGATCGTCTCCAAACTTCGCACTCATTTAGTAAATTAGGAATTTAATTGTAAAATGGGGATCATTTTCCGTCCTGGCATTGTCATCTATTTGGCCCATTGTCTTCCTGAACCTAAAATTTGGCATGAAATTTGTAACTTCTCATCAGATCTTGCAAAATTGCATCTTAATCTTTGGCATCCAGCATCCTCAATTTGCTCTCTCTAGGTTAAAACAAGACCCAATTTTGCTTACTTTCTCACTTTGCATGATGCTGAATCTCTTCCTAAATGCGATAATAATGATGCAACCATTGCTAAAATATGTATTTCTACTAGCTAATTTTATTTATGCAAAATACCTGGATAAAATTCACCACCAAAAGTATGCAATTCCACTCCAAAAATCGTTTCCAATTGTGTAGAGGTCATTCCTCCCATTTCTCGGGAGGAATGAACTCTAAGCAGTCTCACTTGGCACTTTGCTGCCTTTTCTCCGTTACTTTTTCCACCGGCCTCGCAGCCTGCCAAACTCAACCAGTTCATTTCCACTCCAGCCAGCCAGTCACCTTCTTCTTTCTCTCCGTCACTCTTCAATTTTTCTCTCGGAAACTTATTTTGTGGAAATTTTATATCTCGCCATTCATTAAAAACTTTCCTTTCGTGCTAATTAATTAATCGGACTGTGTGACGATTGATAGTGAGAAGAAGGCGACCAGAATAATAGACAATTGAGTTACGATTGACGAAAAAACTCGAGAGAAAAAGTGACCTATAACTTTCAATGGCTGCTGGTTCACCTGTTCGTTATCGGCTAAAGGGATCGTCATCAACGACATTTTTTGGGAGGTCCGACTCCCTCAAGAGAAGGGCGAGTGCGGAGTTAGACGAGCATTTGAGGGAGACTTCATCCCCGCAAAATTGGAGAGAACAGTGCAACAGCACTTCTACCAATTCTTCTTCTCTTGGCAGAGGTCGAAGTATTAGTCAGGATGAGGAGGAAGATGATCTTAGTGGTGGGGGGAGTGACGGTAGCGACTATGTTTTCGTCGGGTCGACAGGGTTCGGTCTGTGTGGGGGTGTCAGGACCAAGGTGGCGGAAACGGATCCTCCAAAGTGGGAGAAGAAGGAGGAGACTGGGTCGCAAGATGACAGTGCTGATGTAAGTTGAATGATTTTTTTTGTACTTATTTATCTTCCAGAAAAAGATAACCGTACGGAGAAGCATTACATGGAATTGGTGAGTGGGGATGGAGGCCTAAATTTTGAGGGGGTTAATTTATTGGGTGGGAGGGCTTTCGATTTTGAATTTGAATTAACTTTTGTATCGTTTAAACAGTTGATGGAACGAACCAACACGTACGTTCAGTGGCCGTCTCGCATGAAACTTGGAGCAAAGACGAAGAAAGGTACGACTAAGAAAATTTAAATATTCTAGAGGAAGATTAAGAAGGAACTATTAATCAATTTACGTGCACTTTTTCCCTGTAGATTTGTACGTTCGAGTTTATGGCCATGATCAGGAGGAAGTGAACGAAGCCAAGAATCAAATCTTGGCAGATTTGGGTCCCCATCGGGTAAATTTTAATTAATTTATACCACCATTTAAGATTGTATTTTAGATAGTTTGCCTGTCGTGACTCAAAACTAAAATGGTTGTATTTGATTTGTGTACAGGACTTGCGAATTACGCTGAAGATGGAGATTAGTTACACGGATCACTCTCACCTGATTGGCTGCAGGGGTCAGACGATTCGAAAAGTGATGGACGACACTGGTTGCCACATCCACTTTCCGGATTCGAATCGCATGTCAAAGGAACACAAGAGCAACCAGGTTACGATTGCTGGGAGTTCGATTGGATCAGTAGAGCAGGCCAGGGCACGAGTGAGGGTGAGTAATAATTTAATTAACTAACTCAACTAATTAAGCAATTTATCTTTCAATTTACTTTCAATCATAAATACTTAGGAGCTGAGCCCACTCGTGTTCCAATTCAACATGCCGACTCTCCATTCTCCGTATGAAATGCAAATCAACCCGGAAGCACATCACGTCTTTATCGACAATATCCAATCAACTTACGGCGTCCAGGTCACTATCCACCCTCCAAACAAGCTGCAGCAGACTTCCGTCTCCGTCAAAGGTTGTGAAATCGATTCAGATGCGGTTCGATGTGCTGTGGGGAAAATTGTGGCGTATTTCTCTGGAAATAATAATGTAAGCTTGACAAGTTTTGCTTAGATTTAAACAATTTAACCAGTAGTTAACTAACTAATGTGAACTCTATTTTCCTGCAGATGAGCTCCGTCCAGGTGGAATCTACTATGGAAATCACCCCGATTCAGCACCCCTTCGTCCGCGCGGTGAATGACAGCAACGTTCACGCCATCATGATGAACACTGGGGCAAAAATTATCTTCCCCGATCTCACCGATGGAAACATTCAGCAGATTAAGCGATCTCGCGTCTACATTAGTGGAGAAATTAATTGTGTCTACAATGCGAGACAGCAGCTGTTGGTGAGTGGACGAATTTATGTAATATTTTAATGAGTTGACTTTAAATTTATTCCTTTTTTCGCAGGGGTGTCTTCCTCTAAGAATGATCTTCGATTTGGCTGATGAATTTCATCTCGAGTGGGACGTAATTCGGCAGGTTGGTCAGGACATGAATGTCAACGTCAAACTGATCAATCGGAATCGAGGAGGAATGGATCGCAGTTCTGGAGGAGGAGGTGGACTGTCTTCTCTCCCACCACCAGTCCCTGGACGGTCTCGGACTATTCAGCTCATTGCACATGAACGCAACACGTCTAACCTCTTTGAAGTGAGGCGACGTATTTTGGGCGGAATGGAGCAAATGTTCAGTGCCAGTATTCCCCAGAATTACATGTTGAGACCGACCTATCCAACATCAGAGGTTAAGGGTGAGTCGAATCACTCATTAATCTGCTTATCATCGCTTTATTACTCCTTATTTCTTGCAGCATCTCTCCAATATGGGAATCGACTCGGAGTTGGTCCACCCATGGGGTCACTCCCACCGCTGATGCTGCCCACCAGCCCGAATATGCAATCTCCCGTCTTGTCACCCTCATTCTGGCCGCCAAGCCCGTTCGCAAGTCCGTTCTGCTCCCCATCGATCGCCACGTGTGTTGTGAATGGAAGTACCAACAACAACAATACTGGTGGTGGAGGGAGCAATGTTGGATATGGGGGACTAATGAGCAATATGCATAACAATCCCGGTGGTGGTGGTAATGGGAACAACAATAATCATGGATACGGAATGAGCACCAGTAACAACGGGGGATATGGTCATCTTCATCACATCGCTGGATATGGACATAATGAAGGGATGAGTAATAATAGCAACAATGGATATGACAGTATTCAAATGGGTGGTGGTGGTGGTGGGCGAAATGGACCTCCGCCTGGTAAGTTTTTTTAAACTTCAAACCATGTTAAAGTTTAAGATTCAGCCGAAACATGTCACTTTTTCTTTTAGGAATTGGAAAATTGACCCTTAATCTTCAACATGGACTAAACTACGGTTACAATGGACCCCTCCCATCCCCATCGCCGGTGAACATGCACCCACCAGAAATCAGCATCAACAATATGAAGCACTCCTTCCATCTCCCACTCGTTGACCCACACAACTATAACATGCTCCCCAGCCAGGGTTATCAACACCACCACGGGCATACCGACTCTGCCCTCAACACTCCGATGAGTCTGGGTGGAACCTCGACATTTTCTGACCTCAGCCCAATGACGTCTCATCCCGGAGTGGGCATGGTCAACGCGATACTCAATGACTTTAACGATATGGACTTTAAACGACGAGCTCCTGGTTGTGAGAGGGCGAACACGGCGCCCAATTTGTTTGTCAATCTGCCCAGTGGAGGATTGTTAAAAAATGGTGGTTAGTCAATCATTTAAATTATAATAATAATAATTTGTAATTAAAGTTAAGTAGTTAAAATGTCATTTATATTTCAGGTGGATCCGGATCTACCAGTGGATCTGCAAGCAGGAGCGAATCGCCATCACTTCCTACATCCAATAATGAACCTACTGCTTCCGCCGCTACAGGCGGAGCTGACTCGTTAAAAGAAGGAAACGACGAAAAGAAAGACCCAGAGTTGACGGTAGAAAAAGACGACGGAAAGGAGACGAAAGAAGAAGATAACTCAAGTGGAGAAAAGGTTGTTAACCCAGATCCAACTCATGACAAGAAGTACATGGCTGTGAAAGGTGAGCTAAAAGTTAATTACTGATTATCCAAGTTTCTCTCGCTGTAGGTCAAAGTCTGAAAATTATTATGCTTCTGTGTAGCAATGTACCACACAAAAATTGGACCTGACACATCCCCTCGAGTCCCAAACTCGGAATGGTCTGGATGTGGCTTCAGCAAGACGTACCTGAACCTCTTCCGCACCGACAATAGTAACGCTGACACCAACCGCACTGACCTCGATAGTGGACTTGGCCCTGACGCTGACGGAGAGAACGCTCCCTCGAGTGGAAGTGGAGCTGTCAGCGACATCAGGAAAGTTCACTTTCCAATCGGACATCAACAATCGAACCTGCTCGACTTTTACGGACCAAGCAGACCAATGGACGGAAACCTTAAACCTCCCACCGATTTGGCATCTCTCTTCATTCGCAATGGACTTGGAAAGTTTATCGGTAAGTGAGATTTGAAAAATATACATTCTTTCAAAATTTCAAAATTTTGTATAATTGAAATTTAATTTACAGACAAATTCATCTCAGAAGAAATTGATTTAGGCACCTTCGCCTCCTTGAATGAAAGTGACCTGCGATCATTGGGCGTCTCCGCGTACCCTGCACGGAAACGGATGCTCGTTCTCATCACTCAACTCGCATGCCCACGCCTCACCGAGGACTGGAATCAATCCAGTCACTAATAATTACCTATAATACTTCAAACAATTCGTCGTTACTTAATTACTTAGTTAAAAAAATTGCTTAGTTATGGAAAAGGATAATAAGTTGTACGTTGCATGCATAATGATTTCGTAGCTGATAGGTTAAAAAGGAGGATTTTGTATTTTTGATACTCAAATTATCATGCACGCGTTGATGGATGGATAGATAATAATTATTACTAATAAGCTAAATAATAGTATAAGTTCAAAAATTGAAGTAAAAATATGCAACGAATTTAATTGAGTAAAATAAATAAATGTAGACCATGATCATGGTTTCGGTTAAAATATTTGTGTAATCTTTGTTTTGTGAGAGTAGATACGTTGTTAATTAATTCGGTGTTTTTGGGTGTGGACACGGAACCGGATTAAATGGTGGCCCGACAAATGTGCAAAGACAAATGTGCAAACGATAAATGTGCAACCTGACAAATGTGCAGCCCGATAAATGTGCAGGAATTTTTCTAACAAATAGTACAACATATCTTGACATGATTTAAGCTTAAAATTTAGTTATGGACACGCTTCGGGGACATAATTTAAAATGACAGCAAATAAGGAAATCCCGAATTATTTCAAAGAAATTCAGAATTTTTATATAAATTTATGTACATAATTCCAGGCTATACGATAGGCTAAAATTCACGAATTCACGAAGATGTACGGGGGAATTTATGCACCATAGAAATATTATTTAGTAAAATATTAAGTTAATGATAAATTAATACTGCTCATTATATGTGTATAAGATCAGCAGCTTCAACAGACATCATAAGGGATGTCGCAGCAAGATTAATTTTTCAGAATTCTTATTTTTTGAGGAGATATAATTTGATTTGACTGCTAAAATCATATTAAGATATATTGTACTATTTTTTAGAAAAATTCCTGCACATTTATCGTTTGCACATTTATCGGGCTGCACATTTGTCAGGTTGCACATTTATCGTTTGCACAAATGTCTTTGCACATTTGTCGTTTGCACATTTGTCACCCCATCGATTAAATAGGTAGCAATAATTGGGCAAAATCTGAATTGCAAATTAAAAAGTTGAGATGCATTTCAGTTCAGGTTCTGCGCATCTTCACCATAATTACTATAATTATTACTAATACATGTGTGAAATTGGATTGAAAGGTCAGACTTTTTCATGTTCAGGTAGTTATCATGAGAGGATTATCATGCAAGAATTATGATGCATTTCGGTTTTTATGTACCCTGTGATGTTTTTCTGCATATTCTTAAAACTTGGTCTTGTACTGGCACAAATGTATGCACAAATTTAAGTACTTTTTTAGCTCGAACCAGGGCTTATGTACTTGTCATGTCCGTCCGTCCGTCTTTCGATAACTCTCGAACGAGTTGACCATTTTTACCAAATTTGGTACAGACATGTTTATATCTGGGTAATGCAACAACCGAGTTCGAAAATAGGTTGGATCAGAAAAGATTTGGACCAGTGGGGTTCAAATAAGTGGGTGGGGTATTATGCACCAAAATTGTCGTAGAAAGCTGAAATTTGGTGCAGAGGTTGATAATGGAACATATCATAGAACAAAATGAATTCAAGCTGGAAAAATTTTCATTTTGAGGGACCCTATGGGGCGGTGACCTATGCTATACTGATTTTTCAAAATTGTCATATCGAGCTGACATTTCGTAGAGAGTTGGGTTTGCTTATGGGTTTTAATGGAAGAAAACGAAATGATCAAACACGGTCGTAGCGATAAGCGCAGTGTACGAATATGTCGACAACTCAATGAAGGAAATTGTGTCGAAAAATGGTGCAAATCGGATAAGAAATGGCAAAGTTATGGCGAAAGAACGATTTGAAGTTGTTGCGGTGCAGTAAAATTGAGCTGAAATTTTGCCCGAAAAGTGAGAATCTGCAAGGCAATCGAACTCGTCAAATCGCTTCCATCTCAAAATTTTCGTCTCAGAATTTTGAGATGGAAGCGATTTGACGAGGTCAATGGCCTTGCAGATTCTCACTTTTCGGGGACCCGTTCAGCCAAATCTCACTGCACCGCAACAACTTCAAATCGTTCTTTCGCCATAACTTTGCCATTTCTTATCCGATTTGCACCATTTTTCGACATAATGTCGACAATGTCGACATGTGCGTGTTGCCACGACATAGTTTGAGTACAAATTGAACGAAAAATTGTGAGATTATGACCTTGCGAATAATTGCGAAATTTAGCATGGAGCGTGACAATGGCTCCTAGTGAAAGAATGGGAAGCAAACTTCGAAAATTTTTCAACCGGAGGTTCCTAATACGAATTTATCAAAATCATCCAATCAAGCTGAAATTTGGTATAGAGATTGCTAATGGAACAATATGAAGTGAAATTGGTAACATTTTCATATGATGGGACCCGATGGGGAGGCGCCCAGACCGATGTCAGAAATTGCGTAAGTTACGCAATTTCAGCTTCTTACGCAGCGTAAGAAGCTGAAATTCGGCACTGTGATACTTAAAGTAACCAGATGTTCTAAGAGGTGACCCATACCAATTTCTAAGAGTTTGTATATTCAGCAGAAATTTTGTATGAAGGGGAAAAGTCACTTAGGATTATAATTTTATTTTATTTATGAATTTCAATTTTTTTCATAGAAAATTCTGATAACCATGAGTTTACTAAACATTCCTGGTTCGGGCTAAAGCAAAGCTGTACTCATAAGTTTTATTTCTATGCACGCTCCTCTAATAACGAAAAGATAATTGTTAATTAATAGTCATTCTCCTTCTTCTTCTTCTTCTCTTTCCACTAATTGATTCCAGTCCAGTTTACGTAGCAGCATGTCCAATCCAACTAACAAACCAAGCCTACAATAGTTTCGCCAACTATTAACATACCTATTTTCTTGTCATATTAAATTAGCAAGGTTGGTTGCAGTTTTGCGAATAATTTAATATCCCTGCGGCTGCATCTCCATCACATCTTTCCATCCATCACTTAACCTTTTTTTACTAGTCAACAAAATTCTTGGCCCAGGTAAATAAATAATACACAAAAATCACGTAAACTCGTTTACTTAAATATTTGCAAACAAAGTGCGTCAACGTAGCAAGCAATCCGTCGTCCACAACCTTGTCCGAGGTCGGGAGGAGGACGCTTGTGTATGAATTATGTAGTATGCAAATGATCAAATTAAATCTTGCCCATTTTTAACTAACTAATGCTAACTAACACACATCATGTTTTGGTGGATTGGAGTAGCACACAACCTGTCATACTTGGTCATTTGCAGGTAAGTAGAGGGCGAGATGACATGATAAACGGCTGTGAAGAGAAGAAAACGACACTAAAGATAAAGATAAAGGTGATGACCAACTCTGCTTTTGTTTTAGGCGACGGATTTGAGCATACAGAATTGTTTTTGGTTGTGTAGTTGGACGTATCAGATTACATGAGATTACGTGCAAAACCTTGACATTGATATTGGCAATGGCAATGTAATGATGCGATGAGATCGTGGAGAAGGTTGGAAAAAGGAGCAAAAAAGGGCCAAGTAACAAAATGACACCAGATCCACTCCTCCTCCCGATTACAGGGTCACACTCCAGTGACAGATGTAACTAACATGCGTCTGCGTCATCATCACATTTACGATCAAAATCGCATACTTTAATAGCGTATCGTATTTCACTGTAAGAATACAAGTTTGCAAATTAAACCTAAATACTTGCTCCTGGAGAACGACCAATAGATTGAGAATTGCGAATTTCACAATCCCAATTCCAGTGCATGGATAGAGTTGATTTACTCATAATTTATTTGCAAGTGATTCAGAACTTGCGAATTTTACTCCAACTCCACTTGCGAATTTTACTCGTACAAATTCCAGCGCATAGCATGGCTGGAGATGATTTACTCATAATTTCATCCTGTTTAACAGCTAAATTAGCTTATGCTCACCACAGGACGCCTTTTCAGCTCGGCAACAAAGAAGACCAACCCAAACAGAATTGAATACATCATATTCTCTCCTTATGAGTTATTTACCTGGCCAAAAGCCGGCATGGCCTTCGCAATTTAATTCGCATATCTTTCATACTTTTTGCATGTATGTATCTAAATACCTATTTTTTGCATGTAGTAGATACACAAACCGTGAAATACGGGTCGGGCGTGTATACATATAAAACCACAAATACAATTCGCTAAATGTTGTCATTGTGCAAAAAAGACCAAATTATTTCCAGTCCATCCAATCTAATCAAACTCTACTTCATCAACAACAGACCGAGATTTAGTTTTATTTTGCATCCGTGAAGAGCAAAGCGTGAAAAAAATCAATGCTAAAAATAATCCACGGATACATACATCACGAATTTAGTCACTAGTTGTACTATAAATTTGTATCTGAATTTATCATCCGCAAAGAATAAAGTGTGCAAAAAATCAATGCGAAAAATAATCCACGCGAATTTAGCAGCTTGCTGGATATATAAATTTGTCTCTGAATTTTGCGGTTTTATTTCAGTTTTGCTAAAGATGAAGTGTGCAAAAAAATCAATGAGAAAAATAATGTACGAATTTAACCATTGGATGTGCACATGAATTTGTCTCTGAATTTTGCGGTTTTGCTTTTATGACTGCAGTTTAAACAGCGAGAATGCCGTGTCGCGTCGTAAATAAAAGTGGACTCGAGTTTGACATTGACTGGATACATACACAAGTGGAATTAGATTCTGCATAAAATTACGATAATTGCAGGAAAGAGATTCATTCTCATGGATGGAGGGCACATTGTTATTAAGATGTCGACCAAAACGAGTCTCCAGAATAACCTTGTCCCAACGGCAGATTTATAAGAAAGAAGATGAACATGCAAAAATTTCTGCTGCAGAAAATTACTGCAGAATTTATGTGGAAATTAAAGTCTTAACCTGATTAATACCTACGTTCCCAAGCTGGGAAGTTGTTTGTTAATAAGGGACAAGTTTTTGCTGGCCAATAAAATTCTACACAAATTTTCAAGACTGGAATTATGCATGATAGAACAATTGCGAGAAATCTGACTTGTAAAGTATCGCGTAAACTTTTAGCGTGCACAATTTAAAGCGCAATTAAAGGTTCAACTTGTAACGCAACTTGTAATTTTTCATAATATCATTTTTTTAAAGTATAAAAAACTCGTAAAATATTCAAAATAAAGTAAAATAATAGGTGAGTTAGATAATTCTCACACAGATTTAGAAATTAGAGGTGAATTGATCTCCCAACACCGTCCGATCGGTTGGTGTGCTATTAAAAATTACAATCAGACCACAAAGAAATAAATCTGTATCAAATTTTCAATATATCTAAAATCCTACTTGAAAAATATCGGCGTTTCATCCTTACAAAAATTTTTCCATATTAAAATTATTTCTACTACGTAAAACCCATTCCGTTGCTAAATCCGTAAAAAAAACTGTCTTCAACCAGACCAGATTTCATCGTCTGATAAACAAATAAGGATTTTTATCCAATATTTTATCCTCTCGGATCAAAGCCAACCACATTTCGCAACTTATCTCCACCACCATGAAACCACACCACCAAACCAAAACCAAACCAAAAGCGCAGCCAAAACCAGTCATAATTTTGACAAGACGTATGGAATGAAATAAAATTAGTAAAGTAACCGGTTACTCCCGTAAAATAAAATAAAATATTTTGCGCATCTTTCTTGTGACCACCAATTCGCCCTCGGTCTGGGTCCTTCCTCCTCTTATGCAAGTGGATAATGATGATGTGCTGACTAAAAAATGCCGTATAATGCAACTCACTCACTCATTAATAATATATTGTAATGGTGATGATGTTGTTTTTTCGCAGTCTGAGTCTGAGGTGAAGGTACGTGAAACTCTTGTAGATATGTCCAGTGTTCGAATCTTATGAAAATAATGACGACCCGTCGTTTCGTTCGGTCATCTTTCTTACAACTTGATCATCATCATAATTCCTCTTAAAATTCCAAACTCGCAAAACAAAGGCGCTATTTGGCTGGTACCACCACCACGTCGACGTGAGGGCTTTGCTGTTCCATGAATTGGATTTGACTGACTAGTTTTGCGAGAAAAAAACGTGTAGGCGGTGGGGATTTGGTACATACTTTTGTGATTATTTGAGAGACGAGAGGAATCCCACATCTGCAGAGAGAATGGATTTCTGCTGGATGCAAAGTATTGTTGCGGCCGAAATCAAGACGAGATCCTCTACCTGGCTGAATAACAGGTAGATCTGCTTTTTAGTTGGTGGTGTGGATGGATGGATAGTAAAAAAGCTCGTTTTTCGTGTGATCAACTACTTATGCAACTTGCCGAAATTATTTGGTCTCTGTTAGTCGTCTTTGCATAGTGGTTCATTGTGGTTGTGGCCAGTCCACTTCTGCATGCAAGGGAACAACGTGGCTTTTCATAGTAATTCTGCACTTTATGTATCGTACCGTATGTCATGTTACACGTGTGAGTGAGACGATCTAATTTGTGTGGGTCTAATTAATTTGGTACAATTTAAAGTGCAGAAGTGGACTTAACAAAGTGTGCATCAAGTAAAAAGTGAGAGTGTGGAATTAAAAGTCTTGATACAAAATTGTGAGATTTTACTTACTTGCATAATTTTTGGCAAAAATTGTGGATTAGTTGAGAGAGAACTTGCCACATAAATATTTTCTGTCGTAACTGCCAAGTTTTATTTCAGCAGGATTAAGCATTTCTCAATTTTTGTGGTAGTTTGGGTCTCCAAGTTTAAGTCTTAATTGGAATCTCATACTCAGCACTGTTTTTTAATGCCTGTTTAAAATTACTAAGATTACGACGTGATAAGTTTTCTTGTATCATCATAAGGAAAATATAAAAGTAAAATTGTTCAGCGATTGACAAGCGTGTGGTCGTGATAATTAATTCTGGGGGGAAAGTGAGATTAGTTTTGTTTTTTGGTGTGGTTATCGATATCCATCATCATGTCACGCCCACTCATGTTCCGCGTGGGAGGCACGGTGATTCTGAACATTTGGTGGCAGATAATCCTCATGGCGTCCTACACCGCCGCCATCGTCGCCATTCACAACTATGTCGACGGCTTCAGGATGAACTTCCCCCAAACCCTGGTCTGTCACTTTTCTTAGAATGGAGGTCTCCCAGCCGGTGCCCTCCGATTTTAGTGTCAATCGATCACAAGTTTAATTAGTATGAAATTTGGAAAAGACATAATCTCCCAATGTGCAGGTTTAGCAGAGATATTCGCATCCGAAGAGGAGAAATCGCACCCTAAAGTTCGACAAGTTTTGCACTCTCCAAATTTACTGCACGTTTTCTCCTCTTTGGATGCGAATATCTCTGCCAAACGTGCCCATTGGGAGATCGTGGCTTTTCAAAATTTGTGATCGATTGACACTAGTTTGTCGAAATACGAGAGCATATGTATGCTGGGAGACCTCCATT
This sequence comes from Folsomia candida, assembly GCF_002217175.1. Taxonomy (NCBI): domain Eukaryota; kingdom Metazoa; phylum Arthropoda; class Collembola; order Entomobryomorpha; family Isotomidae; genus Folsomia; species Folsomia candida. The sequence goes on along the minus strand of NW_019091246.1, from coordinate 516,081 downwards.
GCTAGGAAATATAGTTTTAAATGCGGTATCGCGTCGTGTCATAAACTTTTGCAGACTAAACAAGGTTTGAATGCTTACCTTTCTTTCAGATCCCAGTTTTGGGCGTGGTGACCGGTTTGCTCCTCGTCTTTAGGACAAACACGGCCTATGACAGGTTAGTCAATCTCCATGATAATAAAGATCAAGGGGGGAGATTAACTCGTATATACGAATAAATAAATGGCTCTGCTACACAGACGGAGATAATGCCAAGTTTGGTCGCAAAAAATTCACACATTTCTTATATTTCTAGTTCAAGTATGTAGAATTGCAGATAACAAATAATCCAGTGACCAGTCAAAATACGCTAATTTTTAAAGAAATGTTACGCATAATGGCAGTTTGATAAAATAAGTTGTTTTATTTTTAGTTTTATATTTTGCACAGAAATTGAACAATTTCTTAAATAAATTAGCAGAGAATACGAACAACTTTTACTATTAAACTTGTTTAAAAATTGCACAAAGTTTGCATTCCTCTGTATTTGCTCAGGTACTGGGAAGGTCGCAAAATCTGGTCGACGATGACCCTGGCTATCCGAACTTTGACCAGGTGCATTTGGGTCATGATCAAAGAGACTGAAGGCAGTGGGTCGAAGGACGTGGTGGAAAAGGCGTCCGCCATCAATCTCCTCCTCGCCTTCTCTTACGCCACCAAAAACTACTTGCGAGAAGAGTACTCTTACGATGAAGACGTAAATAATCAATTAACTAATTATCCATTTAATTAACTTAGGACTCAATGATTCATCGTTCAAATAAGTAGATTTTTAAGCATTTCTCTCGGCTCTGGGAATTTATTTCAAAATTCTGGACGAGAAATTTCCAGACCAAGTCGTTGCCAATTTAAAAATATAAACTCTAGATTTTGACATTTCTTAAAGATCTTAAGCCTTCAGAAAAATTGTAACTCATCCAAACTTGCTTATAAAATTCACCGCAATTCTATTAATCAAATTGCTGAAGTGATTATGTCGCCCAGAATTTTAAAAGAAATTCCCAGAGCCGAAAACTGATTAAAAATGTGTTGATTTTGGTGATGAGAGATTGCGTTAGCTAATTGAGTTTTTCGCAGGACCTGAAAGAACTTATCAGTCACATTCCCCGGTTCTCCACGCCGAGTTCCAACCAGCCCTTGGAAATGCAGGAGGAGGACTTTGCCGAAACGCGGCGACGTTCGGCATCGAGGGACTCGGCGCCGGGGACGCCCGTGGTGAAACCTCCGCTCAAGAAGAAAGAGGGCTCCTTGACCGCCTACGATGTCGTGGTATGCTTTTGACAAATTTAATTCGGGGTCGTCTGTTCTGAAAAATATGCTACGCGTGGCGTGGGTCGGTCGGTGGGTGGGTAGAGTGCAGTTTTACTAACAACAAAATTTGCATATAATTAATAAGTAATAATTTGCAAATTAAATAAAGAACAGCGAGTCACGAATTTTAAAAGTACAAATATTTCTAACTTTCTTTGTCAAAATAATCTTTCGTTTTCCCCAATTTTTTGTCAATGAAAGAAAACTAAGCAGAATTTTCATAAGTAATAATTTTCAAATATTTCTAGCTTTCTTTGCCAAATAATCGTTTCTTTTTCACAATTTGTTCCCAATTTTTTCCGTAATTAATTAAGTAATTAATTAACAATTTGCAAATTATTAAAACAAAGAACAACGAGTCGCGAAATAAATAATAAAAAACACAAAAATTTTCTTCCAGCTTTCTTTGCCACAAAAATACTTTCTTTTTTCCCATTTTTTCACAATTTAGAAAACCATTTTTTGTCAAAGAAAGTAAATTTGAGATTTGAAAAGCCAATGTTCATCCCGAAAAGGGGAACGATGTTATGAAATTGCAGACGCCGACGAACATCCCGATCGAGTTGAGCTACTATATCGCCTCGTACATTAAAAGTGTCAAGGATCGCGACCTCATCGACCCCTCGACCCTAACCGTCATGAATAATGGTCAGTACCATCAAAAGTTAATTGTTTATTCGCTAATTCAGCCGGCAAGAACTATTTCATGTAATGATCAAAGTGCGGATAGATATGTATTTATTTCCAACTTTTTCATATGATAACAACCGATTTGATTTGATTTAAACTTTTATTCGAGTGAATAGCCGACGGCCAAACTTTTGTGTTCCCTAAGTCGCATAGATCACAAAAATTCCAAAATGTTTCCACATTTTGTCATGTATTTCTCGGTTTTTAGAAATAATTCCGTTATTATTTCCGAAAAATACGTAAATATGTATTTTAGACATTATGAAATAGAAATAGAGATAACTATTTCAACGATACGAGACAATTTTTTTTGCTTAAAGAAATTCGACCACAAAAAATCTAGACAATTTACCTACATTCATAAATACGAATTTTGCGAAAATTTATATTCTTATGGTTTTGTTCTTATATAATTCGTAAATATTTCGTCTTTCTTTCGTAACCGTTGAATATATATTTTAGCGATTTTTCGGAAATACATAGCCGCCCTGTGGTAATGAGCCCCGTTTTTGTAATTACTTTACTGCCCCATTTTCATGGTAAATGAAATGTATATGTGCAATTTAATTGCTAGTTTGCGTGTCAAAAAAATCGCACGCAAAAGTATTTTTGGTTCGTGGATATGCAATTTTGCATTGTATGATGTGAAACGTGTGGAATTTTGTTTTTTAAAAAGCATTAATTTATTGAAACCGTTTTTTGAACGGTAAACAAAATAGCGTGGTTTTCTATAAATTTAAAATGGAGATGAGCCTTAAAATATGCGTAGGAGTCGGTAAATATCGATTAAAGAGCTACTTACCTAAATTTGAAGAGGACTTGACTTGAGCAGGAAAAAAGAGAGGTGTTATATAATAGTTATTTGCATAATGACTTTTTGTGGCCTGGTGACAATCAACAAATTCATTAGAACCACGTGTAAGACTGTAAGAGTGGTAACCAGAAATTGTGTCTGGATTTCAAGAGAGGAGTTCCTGTTAAATATTTAATTAGGAATTAATGAGAAATTATTTAAGTGCCAATTTTATAATGAGTCGAGGTGTTAAAGGGTTCGTTCAAGTAGTATTAGAATTATTAATTAAAAGCTTTTAAACAATTTAGTAGTTACGATAAATGAAAATGTGTACATGCTCAAAAATGAACTCTAAAAAATACATGCGAAAATTTTACACCGTATGTAAAAAAAATAAATTTTAAAATTTTAAAATTAAAAAAACATTAAACAAAAAAAAATCCAAATTGACATCACAGTCTGACAAAATTAAATGTTTACGTTAATCTGTAGTTTAATAACACAAAATTAAGTACGTTAATCTGTAGTTTAATAACACAAAATTAAGTACGTTAATCTGTAGTTTAATAACACAAAATTAAGTAATTTTTGCATCAGAAGAAATAATAATAGATTTTTCCGCCTAATTGCTAAATAATTTGCAATTTGAAATAATAGGAAGTTTCAAAATAAGCAGGCAAACATTACTTATCTACAGGTACATATTTTTGCGAAGCCCAATTTTTACAAAATTTCATTAAAGTTAGGTTTGTATTCTTAATTTTTTAATTGTAACATGCAAAATATTTACGCAACACGTATTTCGCAGATCTTCTTCCAGTTACTTTCAGACTGGAATATCTCGCAATTTTATTAAAAGCTGGGATTTTCATAAAATATATTTTATTACCAAACTGCCTAATTTATCCTCCACTCATGAATTTCGGATCATTCACATATTAAAATTTACACTTACCAAGGTATACTAGAATTACTACTTTCAAAGAATCGCATCGTTTTCCATCAACTTTTAACGAGCCGGATTTTTTTTTGTCATTGTCGAGAATCTCTTTGATTATTCTCTAGTCGAGTTAAAATTTCCAGTTTTTATTAAACATTACTTTTCAGTTCCATCCAAATTGAACCCCGAGATCAATTTTACTCCTCAGAATATAAATTCATTAACTCCTTACCATTTACACCTATGACGCTATAGTGTCCCATAATTTTATTAAAAGTTACGATTTTAGCAAATGCATATCTACATAATTCCACATTAAAAATTGAGTAATTTATCGTCTCCCGAAAATTTGCCGAGTTTGGCGTAAAACTCGAACAAAAACTCAATTTTGCCCAGATGTACATAGTTAAACTAATCAAAATATCCACATTGTTGTCCATACTGATACATACATACATAAGACACATTTTAATCCCATCAGCTTTTAACGAGACGGCTTTTTTATTATTATCGAGAATTACTCTTTGGCTGGCGGAGTGAAAAATTCCAGTTTTCAAGTGTGACTTTCCACCTCCACCACATCTCGAAGGCCAATAATTTCAAGATGAAATTCATTGGCATTTGTTACAACTCGCACTTTGGTGAAGATGGACCTCCGCAGAATTTTATTTTATGGCTGGATGTAATCCTTTTTTGTTCGTTATTAGAGTAAGTAGAATTGAGAATGCCTAAAAATGGGGGCTCATCATCATCATCCTCTCTTCTTGACGAGGATGCAGAATAATAAATCTTTTTGTTGTTCATCTTCTTCTCAGAACTTTTCGTGTGCGTGTCTTCTTCTCCAAAATTGCTAAAGTGGAATGCGAATGGCGTACTCGTGGAATGGTTGACTGCATTCTCGCATTCGTCACGAGAAATTTATGCTCAAACAATGCACAATTTGCCAAAATGACATGACACGATGGATAAAACCCGTCGGTGGGTGGGAGGATGACTGGACGACTAAATTCATACGAAAGAGTTCTCAGGGTACGATATGAATGTGAAAGTGGCGAGTTACATCAGTTTTATTACGACATCTGCACTTACTAATTTTTAGCCGGAATGAAGCCTGATGGAAAAAATGTGTCTGTATGTCTGTCCGTCTCATGTACAAATTGTTAGCTGGAATGAAGGCTTATGGAATTAAGGCGTTTTTGTGTATGTGTCAGTCTTATGTCATTTACTACATAATTTGCAGAGTACGAAATTGCGTATATTTGAGTCTCTGTCCTTCCTTTATCTCGATAAGTCTCTTTAAACCTATCGGATGCAGTCGAAATTTTGAATATACATTGTATGTACGAATCCAATTATAACTTGATTCAAGGAATATTTAAATTTCGAAATATTGCAAATAAACGAGTTCCTACATAGTTCGGGCTTGACAAAGTGTAAAATTTTTTTGTTGAGAAAATAATGTGATATGATGATGTGAATGATGTACATAAAGAGGAAAAAAACTGGGAGGAAATTATTAAAGATATCAAAATCATGATAGTTTTGGTTGGGTTGTTCTCCACGTAAAAGATTTTGAGATGTCATATAAACTAAGCATACAACCGATCAAATCGTGGCATTAAACAATGATAATTTGGTCATGCAACCCAAACCAGCCATGCAGCGTACCATTTTGGAAGACAAAGAAACCATCCAATTAAGACATAAAAGTTTCTTTGTTTCTTCATCCGAGGAGAAATTTGTCTCAGAATTTTGGGTACGTGATGGTTTCTTTCGTTTTACTGGGAAGGAGAGGATGTCGGAATTTTGCACAGTCTTACTTTTTTGCACACTTTTATTCCGCATGGTTTGAAAATGAATATGCATATTTGTCTAGTACTAATTTTATTGGAATTTGTACACTAAAACGGAGGCCAGGTTTTCAAATTACCTAAGTTTATGACGTGACAAAGTGATGAGATCACGAATAATGTGTACCTTTACAAATCTCCACTGCATGCAATTAACATGACGGATGAGGACCTGTCAGACGTAAAAATAGCTTTGTTGTCACTACAAAACGAGGTTATTAACACTATGCGATTAGGATATTTATACTTCGTAATCGTGGCCCACACAAAAAAAGTACAGTGCAGATTTAAAAATATGACTACTCTCTACGCCATAAATTAATTCTCCAGTTTTTTGCACTTATCAATGTCAATGTTAGGTTCCGTCCGTGTGAACGTTAAGTTACATGTTACATCAACTCGATATTTGGATTTCAATATTCCAGTTATGATCAAAATATTCATCACAAAAATAGCTACGTAATTGTAGAAATAGTGCAGATTTTAAAATGCAAATAATTTAACGTCATATAAATGCATACATTTTGCAAGTGATATCACATCCTTGGAGTTTCGGTTGAAAAAGACGCGATTTTTTTGTGGTAATATTTTTATACTTGAACTACAAGCTTTCACACAACAAATGACGCCATACCTGTATTTTTGAAAATACTATTTATAATTTCAATTATTATTTCTAATAACGTAAACTTGTAAAGTTTAAAATTTCCATTCCAGATTTTTGCCATTTCTTATTAGACGTGACTCTACCGCGATAGACGACATCTGCTTACAATGCAAATATAAATGCAACAAGTTATCATTTGCAGTAACCTTTTTTTGCACGTGAGACGCTATAAATAACTATTCCGATCCAATCAAGACAGATTTGATTGGAATTGTGTAGCAATTTTCTTCCCATGATTCCAATCTGATATTTGATGACGAGTTGTCAAAAGTAGTCAAGCATATAAATACAAATAGGATCGATTTGTCTACACGTTTGAACCATGCATCGGGAGGGGGTCGTCATTTCGTTCTTTATAATTGGTTCACACCTTTGGCTTGGCAGATAAAAAACACGTGCATGAATGAATGGGATGACATAACCGAATCGAAAATGGTCGAGCACCCATGCAGATTAATGTATGAAACGCTCTACTTGGCCAAATTAAACACATCCTCCATTTTTTAAAGTGGGCACGAATAATCAACTTTCTGATTGACCATTTATTTCTATCGACTTACGTAACATATGTATTTGCATTTTTTTAGTCTTATGTATGGTTAGATGACAAGAATGGAAAATGGAAATTATTTCGGCGTACACTGTGCAAATAAATATGTACACAAGTAAATTAGTAATATTTATATATATTCGATTTCTCATTCGTAAGGAAAAAAAGTGTCAATAATGACGAGATGGACAATAGATTTGTGTCTGTGCATGAAAGAACATGACAATGGGACAAGTATTTTTACAACATAATTGCCTGCTTATATGATTGCAATGAAAATTTGCATAATTAAAGATGAGACATGCTAATCACTTAGATGTTCTGAGGATCTTTTTACACGGTCTGGAATTCCGATCTGTTTTAATTCGCTTCTCGTCGTGATACAAGTGATCCCTTTTTTATTAAACTGTGCAAAATCATGGATATTCCCAGTTTTGTGTCAAAGAAATCTGGTTATTTGGGCAAGATGTATGCAAATCCAGACATTCTTCTCACGTGGTAATTAGTTTGCAGTCAATCATTTAGTGGTTTCTTGTGGAGAGGAGTAAAAAACATTGCATGGTAATTTCCAATCGCTTAATTTATTCATTCCCATACGTATTAAGCAATGTAACGACTTGTTAACAAAGAATGACCACCAAGAAAGGAGGCTCGTTTCAGGTGTCAAATAAATAATTTTTTAACATAACGTGTAAATGCGCACCCACGTGTCCAGGAGGCACGAACCACAGGGTCAAATTCGTGATGCAGTGATGTGATCGATACTAAATGTTTGGACACATTTTCTTTTACGACAATGAATCGATGCCTGTTTAGTTGGTGTTGGTGTGTTTAGAGGAAGAAAAAAATACTGGTCACGATGTTGGCTAAAAAATGTAAACCTAGATTGGAATATATTTAAGACGGGGGAAAGATTTTTTAGGCATAAATTTTGTTAATAATTAGTAAAACCACGCCTTTAGTAATTAAAGGTGTCAAATCTCTTCTTGATTATAACCTTATCCGAGGCTCGATCCTTGAATCTAAATTGTCATTTTAAATAGGATAAGTTTCCCAATAAAAGTTAGTGACTCGAAAGTTGTACATATTTAATTGGTAAATGTTTAAATTATGTCAAATTTTGAAAATTTCGAAATTAAAGAAAGTTTACATTTAAAAAAGTTCCAAATTATGCTACAAAGCTTTAGATTGTTTCTATTTATCACAAATTACCTGCAAGAATCGGTGTACTTGGCTCTTGTTTGTATTCCAAATAAAATTATGAACTTGGAAGTTTTACAATTGCATTTACAATTTTAACAATTTCTACATAATATTTTTTAGGTTTAAATTTTCTGAAATTTTCGAAGTTTAATAAAGTGTAGATATAAAAACTTCCAAGTTATTCTATAACATTTCGGAATTTTTCGATTTTCGATACCAAGTATCAAAGTATCTATAAGAATGATTTGACTCTTGTTTGTACTACAAATAAAATTATGAACTTGGAAGTTTTACAATTTTTACAGTTGAAGTTTACTGAAATTTCCGAAATTAAAGAAAAATGTTTAAGCAAAAAAACTTCCGAGATATTTCGCAGCATTTTGAACTTCGATTTATCTTGTACTGCCAATCTTCAGCTAAATAGTAAAATATGTACCTATGTACAATTTAAAGAATATTATATTATAATCAAACTATTTAAATATAGATAGGAAATTATACAAAAATTATGCAAAAATCATACAAGACAGTCAAACTCGTACGTTTTTGCACAATTTCGCATTTTTTAACATTATATTATGGAGCCGCTAATTATCCAGGCGCCACACATTTTTATGCAAAAAGATAGTCAATAAATCAAGGCAAGCCACAAGCTAACAATAAAAATCCAGCCTATGAAAATATTGCCAAAAAAAGTTGATCTTGTACTCCCTCCCAAAATGTTGATAAACATGCACATACTAAACAACATGCACATACTAGTATCTGCGCAATTTTATTAATTGCGGAAAATGCATGAATTATGAATTTAGTTGTGAATTGTTGTTTGAATTTCAGCCTTGACGATGTTGGTTGACTGTTTGACGGCTTTCGAGCGGATCCTGCGGACGCCGATCCCGTTGGCGTACTCGGTGCATCTGCACCAAGCCGTGTGGCTCTACCTCCTCGCCCTCCCCTACCAATTGGTCGGAGTCCTCAATTGGTTCACCATCCCAGCCGTCACACTCGCCTCGTAATTACTCCCTTCCTTCTACCATTTGTAATAGGAATTTTGTCAGACTTTTTCAAATTATAATTCATGGAGGAAATGCATCTCATTTCATGTGAAAAGCTTGTAAGGAATCTGCACCGTCCATGAGATGAAAAGTATTTGGAAATGTTTCCAATTTGGCGATTTACGTTGGTGCAAATTTTATCAGATTTTCAAATAATCGGAAATGAATCAAATCTTATGGGACAAATTTGTCAGACATTTACAAGATTGTGGAAGTGACAAATATTTCTAATGAATGTATTAAATTTTCAAACAATCCATGTCACATGTAGAAAATGCATCCAATTTTATGAGAAAAGTTTACAAATAAAATAGTTTGGGGTAGTTTACAAAGTTAGTGGAAATGATGACCTTATACATATGCAAATACGTCATAAATACTAATTCGTAAATTTGTATGTCTAGGTTTGCACTGCTCGGAATTTTGGGCATCGGTTGGGAAATAGGTGGGTGTTTTATGCATGTACTAGATTAGAATTTCCGGAATTTCGAGTGCAAATTTTAACTGATTTTTCTATCTCATAGAAAACCCTTTCGGATATGATGCGAACGATTTGGTAATTTTTTTTACTCAAACTAATTCGATTTTTGATTCAGATTTCGATAAATTTCGGAATTTTGAAATAAATTCCAATACGCGAGAAATGTGCTGATTTTACCAATTTTGGTGATGAGTTTTCGAGCACGCTAATTTTTTCTTGAGCAGAGAACATTTAATTTTAGTAAACTTGATTACTCCTTAACTGGTTTCTTTCCAATTTTCCCTTCTTCTCAGCCGCTGGACGACTTTTGTAAAGTGATCCAGAAAGAGATTCAGACGATAATTGGTCGCCGTATTCCGAACCCGGACAGCTGGATGTTCTCCGAGAACAATCACCCCTTCGCGCCCGAGTCGCAACTGACGGCTTCCGAGCTGATCGAGCACTCGGAGGAGGACGTGCGCACGATCATGGCCATGACCGCGGCGCGCCTCTCGGGAAGAGGACCCACCTTCCGCGACTCACTCAAAGGCGTCACCATCGACGCCTCCAGACTCTCCTCCGCCAACGCCAACGCCAACGGCGAAACGGAAGCCATGTTAAAAAGGACATGAGCACACAATCAAAATTTTTAGGTTTGACCAGATTTTAATAAAACAAAATTTCCGAAGAAACTCTGTTTTTGATAATTGTTATTTGTAATTTGCAAGTTTGTAGTATATTCCGAGGAAGAATCTCAATTAAGTAATTACACAGTTTGAAATGGTATTTGCATTAGAAAGATGAACGTCCTCATTTTTAAGGAATTTAAGAGTATCAAAATTTCAAAATTGAAGTATTACTTTTCACGCAAAATTTGTACTACTTAATGTTATTGCATGTATGCAAATAGGTGCATGTAAATTTGTGAACGTTGTGGAAAATGATTTTCAACTGTGTTTTGATAGATAGTTTACTTGATGGTTTGATAAAGTGGATTTTTTAAGTCGCGTATTGTTCTTTGTGCTGTATTTGAGTATTTAATAAAGTATAAGTAAGCGTGTATGTATGTAGATTCGATAAGCGAGCAGTAAGTAGCTAAATATTTTATGAATGGAATTGTAAACTAATTTCTTTATTTTTCTTTTCAAAATACGAAATAAAAAAAAAGTTTTAGAATAAAACGAGAACTAATCTAAATATGGAAGCAGGGGGGACATATGTAGTCTCCTCAGAAATTTATAAAAATCCTATCTTGCATGTTAATAAGCCCCCTTTTCTATCTCACTCACAATGCTAATGTCCCCCCAACTCCCCCCACCACTGTTACGGATAATTTTCTGTGATTTGAATGACTTCGGGTGAATAAAATATTCGTCATTTTTTTATTACACAATTTTCTTTCATGACAAATACATATTTACTTGAGTAAAATTTGAATTGCACAGAATTTCTTGGTCAACTTTTTCAATCTCTAGCTAAGCATTTCTCATTTATTCAGTTCAGTACTTGGAGCTGCACCCTAATCAAAGGAGTAACTAAATCTATAAAATTTCTGAGATTTACAGATATTTAAAATCATCACATCACAAAAATTAAAGTCTCAAAACTTGTATCACACAGTAAATATTTCGGGTTAAATAAAATGTTTAAATAAAAATTATCACAAAAAGGGTATGATAAAGTAAGAATTAATGTCACGTAAAAAATACGAGACCACACAGCACCACGACCACGCACGAAAAATATTGATTCAATCTCCAAAAATCTGTACACCAAGTTCCACAACTTATTGCAAAAGTTGTTATTATTACTGATCTGCTATTACAAACTACCACTGTAAAAAGTGGAGGATTTACATAATAATACTGACTAAATGAAAACTGGAGAAAGATATTTAGTGAAATATTTATGAAATGAGCTACTTAACAAAATCTTCCAGCAGACCTATAGCTTCCGCTTCGTCGCAGTCAATATTTAATGAATGACTTGTAACTTAATTTATTCTCCAAACTGATGAATTTGTCCATCTTGTACTTCATTTTGGGGTGAAACTTCACACACCTCGCCTTCTATGCTTGCCACCGTTTCGTCACAGCGTTGCAGAGTCTGCATAACATTTGTACAATGGTTGCCGTCACCGCCACCGCAATCTTCATATGCTTGCATCCCCTCGGCCAGAAATCGGTTGTGGGCTTCATTACTCCTCGATGGGGAAGAATAGCTGGGGTTGTCGTGACCGATGGTTGTTGTCATCGTTGCCCCTGTGGCGGTGGTGTCTTCGAGGTAATCTCCATCAATGGAATTTGTCGACGTGGAGGCGGTGGCCGTGGCAGAACTAGTTCCACCACCACCACCACCGAATAAGCTTTGCGGGAGTCGCTTTCTGGGACAGAATCTGGAGAGGCGATTGTGTCGGATGGAGTGCTGCAGGATGGCGGCACTTATTGGGGAGGCAGAAGATGATGATGTCGACGGCAAGGGACTTATTGCTCCTGGGGATGATGCAGAGTGGCGGCGAGCCGTCTGGTTTTGTACCCTTTGCTCCTGTGCGGCCCGTTGACGCGCGTTGGCTTCGATCATCATGCGATGAATGGCACGGTAAATGGGTTGCTGCTGGTTGGTAAAGTCCTACGGCCAGGAAAGAAATTATGATGGAATTTTAGAAAAAATTGCATAGATTTTGAGATAATTTTTCGAATTTTCAACTATATACTCACGCTTTCGTTGAAAGTGAACGTTAACCCGCCCGGAAGCGCGTGGTCTAATTGTGACGATGATCCACCAGTCTCCCTTCGAAGGAGGGGCGTCCTCTCGTCTTCCGTGGACGAATCTGAATCATACGGCTCTTCCGGGAAGACAATCTTTCTCTTGCAGTTGGGACACTTGCGACGCTGATTGAGCAGCCAGGGGTCAATGCAGGTCATATGGAAGACTAAATAAAAGTAGGTATCAAAATTAGTACGGATTGATATCCACGCCACCATTTCATTTCCTGTAATTCTTTTTTTATACGTACCATGTGAACATGGAAGGACGCGGACTTTGTCTAAATCTACGTAATTTTCGAGACAAATTGTGCACATATCTTGCGGAATGGCAGAGCTCCACTGTTGCACTGGGATTCGTTTCAGTTGACTAGACGGCAAGCGACGGCGACGGTTTAAGCGACGCGTTTCGATATAGTCGACGACCGTGTTTCGGATCTGCATATAGAAGTTTTTTTAATTTTCGTACACTTTTTGGTAATTTCTCATATTTATGTACGTACCCAAACCACGAGCAGGATGAACATCTGGACGACGCAGTAGCTCAACGCAATCGCCAACAGGATGGCGATAAGGGCTAAAAACGTGGTGATAAAAAGTCTCGTCCACGTGTCGATGGATTCGTCCTCAAAGCGGATAATGTATCTGGAGAAAATGGGATTAAATTAAAATTGCGTAAGGTTTTCTAGTCGTGAGGAGGACATGACATACTCATCCGTGGTGAAATTTGCCCAGAGAAGTTTTCCATCCCGACTGGACACGAGGCAGGGATAAATGGAGAGATTATTGTCCCAATCGTCCCCAGCAAAGAAGGCCGTGTCGACGGTGTCGTCATCTTCGTCAAGCTGGATTACGACAGAGGAGTAGCCTGCTTTGTCCGCGAGGGTCAATTTGGTCATAAGGGTGCATCTGGAGACAGATAAGAGAAGAGCACGTTGCGGTGGATTGGTATGATGGAATTTAGCAATATTTGTGTTATCGGTTTACGTATTATGTCCCTCGAGATTTTTTGCATACAAATCTACCAAAAGATTTAGATTATTGTAAAAGTAAAATCAACTCGGTAGTTCTGCCCCTTCAAAAGTTAGTAAGTTTTCCAATTTCCAACTTTTTTTATAGCATCTCGAAATCAGTCAAACTTCAATCTTCAATAACTTTTGAATGGGCAGAGCTACTACCGAGTTAATTTTACTTTTGAAATAATCCTAGTTTTTGCATGTTTCGAAAACCGATAATACATGTCTACAAATCAGTCACTCTCGGTCAACGTATAAATATTTAAAGTACCGATCGGCCCTGTCCCAGGTTGCTATTAAAATCCAGTCAGGTTCGATGGGATAACTACCGTTGGATGAGGGCGGCAGTGGCGGCGGGCCGATGGAAGAACAGGCATCTTTAGGATAGGAATGGACGAGGAGACCCTATAGCAAAGTTAATTAAGTTCAAGTCAAAAAGGTCAACTAATTTGCATATAATATGATACGTGTAATAATACCTCTAAATCTTCTGGAGATTTTCGCATCAATTCCTGATTCCATTTACAGCTTGTTGAAAACACTGGTTCTTCGTCGGGGTTGAGGATTGAAAGGACTTTTAGCAACGTAGCATCGCCCCCCGGTGGGGACGAGAGAAGAAGAAGGCACGAAAAGGCCACACAAAGGCCACGAATTGACGACATTTTTGTTTTTGTATTCGTTTATACAGATTTTTATTATTGTCCTCGTTTTAAATCACCCTTTAAATAAATTAGCTGTCACGATTTATTGAAATTTGGTTGACTTATTGTTGACACAGTCAGAGAGTGGACAGATATTTAATTGTTCCATTAAAAAACAAATATTTTCCATCAACTTACTCAAAACCTTTCTCTCAAATTACGTATTAATTATTGACTTAAACAATCACTGGCAATTAAATACTACAATTTTTTGCTTTAAATTAATAATTTGACTCATTAAAATATTGTACTTTTTACTATCTTGTCCAGATCAACTTTCTCCTCACTTTCTCCCCACCGTACAAATCTAAACTCCCCTATTTTCGCCATTTTCTTATTACGTAACGTAACACACTTAACTTTAACTATTCAACTAAAAGTGTTGGTCTTATCAGCCAAGAAAAGTCATCATAATTAAAATTAATCACTCACAAACGAGAGAGAAGAGCAGAGAGAATTCATTAGTCTGGCTACTTCTGCGTATTATTATTTGTACGAGGAGGATGAGCTCATTGCATTTCTTGTACTTAACTTTGAACAGTTTCGTTGAATTGAATTATTCGTGGATTGCGTTGCGTATACCGCAATGCTAAATATTTATTAGTTAAAAAACGACTTGGCGAAATAAAGTGAAATTGCAATCTCTCCGAGTCCAGTCAGATCGGATTGGATTCTCGTTTCAATTTAGCTTTGCAGGATATGAACGAAATCCATTCCAGCCAGTGCAGATTTTATTGGGAATTTGAGACATGGCCATCGTACGTTACGTATGTAATCGTCTATAGAAAATCCTTGAGAAAAAACTTGTCCATTTTCACCATGCCATGATTGCAAATTAGTACTCAAGAAGGCTATAGCAAAATGTGCTACATAGATATTTGGATGGATACGTAACGTGTGATGTAATGAATGAAAATCGACACGGCACATAAATTATTTTGGGGCAAAGTCAAGATAAATGTTGACAAATCGGCCAATTAGGGACAGTCGGGTGCTATAATTAATAAATTGGGCACTGTGTCATGCACAATTAGCTCAACACTGTAACAATTGTCGGCAAATTGACACGACAACTTTTGTGCCACATGCGGAACCAACTTTCTCCCTAAAAGTAAGAAAGAAAAAGTTCATGACAGGATGCGTTTGTATTATATTTTTAGCGTTTGTTACTTTAGACTTGTCTCCTGATGCGTGTTCGCTGTCGAAAAGGAATGAGATTCACTAAATTTGGTCGATATAATCAATTAATTAGGTTGCTATTCCAGACATGTAAGCTAAAATTGTATGATTCATAATCATAACCTAACATCCTCTTGTTCTGTTCTACATATGTATGTTCTCAAGCTATAGCAAAAGTTTGACAGAGTACAATGCATAATAATTTGCGATTTATTACACATTTAGCTGGTGTTGACTAGTTGACTACTGAATGAATCATCAACATCTCCGTCTCATGCCGTTAAAAGTTACGACTTGTTTATTGCCCTTTGTATTTACGGATAACGTATGTATGTATCGTGGTTCAGCCGAGTTTTAACTTTTTCATGACATGAAGAACACGACGACGACGACGACGGCGACGCAGTAACCTTAATTCAATGGAACGACTTGTCCCGTGAAAGGAAATAATAGGATGGAAAGGTGTGAAGGTTGGATAAAAATAAGATGAAACAATGGATGTCAGGTGTCACTAATGGCGTTATGTAGTAGCAAAATTCATTACTGTTTGTTCATGCGAACTAACAATAAGTATGTTCATAACTAATAAGGTAAGTAAGTATATGTTAATGATCGCTTATTTATAAACTGAGATACATATTAGGTTAGGACACGAACTTGTGTATTGGCAATGATATTTCATCTCACGGTGTGAATAATGTGCAAGTAGATAGCTGCTAATAATAAATATTTAACAATAATGTAGGTACAATTTAGGAGCATTGCATTTTCCATTTTGTAGTGGATAGTCTCGTTGAAAATATTTGCAAATATATTTGCATATGTACATACTTATTTTGCAAAACCTACTACATGTGACACAATTGCAAATTTTTATAAAAAACTTGTCAAAAAAATGACAACTTATGCTTTTTATGGAATTACATTAGAGTGTTTGAAAAATCATAATGGGCGTACTCACGACAACTTCTTATTTCGCATCGCAACTCATTTAGCAAACTTGCGAAGATCAAAATATTTCTGTCGTGAGGGGATTCGCAAAATATGACTTCGCAAAACTCCCTTATCTCGCAAATCTACAGAAAAACACCTATTTTGGTATTGTTTCCATGGATTTCTGTAATTTCTCTTGCAGAATTACTTTGCGAAATAATTTTGCGAAATAAGGACATGCTCAATTGCTGGGTAAATTTGCGAAAAAAAATCCCATGGTTTTCCAGCAAATTTTTTGCGAAATCTCGCATATCTCGCAAAACTTCGCAAGTTATGTTGCTATGCTCAATTTGCGAGATATGCGACATATGCGAAGGTTGACGTGAGTACGCTCAATAATTTTCTTGCAGAATTTTTAGCCACAAGATGAAATAAGACACTTTATTGTTTGTAAGCATTTAAATGGGAATTTATTTCTTGCACCGTCTGTTTTTTAATGTCACGCAATTATTAATAATCGTGATGTGTTTGGTTTTTACAATATTTTGGAATGCGACACAATAAATACTTCATGTATACGAAATTAATTTCATTAATTTACTTTGTTACACAAATAGTCTTATTTTCTAGTACATAATTATGTACATAAAGTCGATTAATAAAATATTGATGTCCATGATGTGGACAGTTCTTTTTATTCTGAAATGCTTAACATACTGGTATAAAATTGTACATTATTTGCATTATTATTTTGCATCATTTTTTGCATTGTTGTAATAAATATTTACTTGATTCATACCATCCATCAGCGACGCCTTCAAACACAAAATACTAAATTACAAACTATTGAAATGATAAACTTCACAATATTGTTAGTTATTTACATAGTACACAATTTTTTACCGATTAAAAGAAGAGATAAATACATCAAAAAAGTTGGACTTGATAATTTACATGCAAAATTACACCATAAAATCAAACCATCTCTTCAGTCATTTAAAAAAAAATCAGCCTTTAAAAAAAAGTTACAGGAAAACTTAAGGAATGTGCCCGAAATTCACAATATAACGACTGAGAACTTAACGAATTAGTATTTAATGACTTTAAATCCTTAATTGTAATATTAAGTTAAGCGTGATACGATCCCGACGAGGAGGACGTTGAGGATTGAAAACTCCCATAATTCGCACACCCCTTGGAGCCTCCCGTCCCGTCGAAAGAAGGGTATTCAGACTCGAAACCTTCGCACGAGTGGAAACTAGCACACGACGCGGACAAACTTGCACACGACGTCGACGCTTCTGCTGCGGCGAGAGGACGACTTTCCTCCTGTTCGGGATTAATGTCGTAAAAATCTATCAACGTCTGATCCGAGGAAGAGGTTGAAGAGCAAGGGGACAGGTTATCTGCGAGGTGCTGTTGAGTCGTCGTGGTACTCGGAGAGGGATGAATTTGAAGAATAAGCTCGATCTGGGGAGGAAGATTGCTACCAGAATGAGACGAACTGCTCCCTGCTGGCTCATTCTGATTGATGACTAATCCTCTCAGGGGACTTTTTAGCATGGACTTTTTCGGAGAAGGGTTCGCTCTAGGGCCCATCGGGAGCACGAAGGCTCTCTTTATAGCGTCCGCCGTACTTGGTTTCCTTGCCGGGTGATGGTTCCCTGAACCGCTGCCAAAACTGCTGTTGGACGAGTCCGACATGGTGGACGAGAGGACGGACACGGCCGGAGCGAAGGAGACTTTGGTGCTGGATTTTCTCCTTGGTGGTGGTGGAGGGGGATTGTTCTCTTCGTCGAGGGGGTCGTCTTCTTGGAGGTATTGGTGGTACGAGTCTTGCTGGGAGGCGAGCGTGCGCGAGTTGTGAGATTCCGTTAAGGTTTCAATAAAGCGATAGTTTTCTCGGGGGCGGAGGAGTGGCGTTCGTTCGTCTCCTTCAGATTCGTCGACGTCTTCAGAGTCGGAGGAGTACGTGTAGGACCGCTCGTTCGGAAAGAGAACGCGACCCTTGCAGTTGGGACATTTACGAGACTCCTTCAACAGCCAGGGATCAATGCAGACTTTGTGAAATACTGGAAAAATAGGGAAAACATTTTATTAATTAGTAAATTAAAGATTAATTAAATTGGTAGAGGTTTGTGAGATGATAAAGCGCTTTCTCTAAAACTATTATGAAGATTATTTATCCATTAAAAACTGCACACATCATCGTACATCTTAATCGTAGGAAGCTAATCATTTTGCAAACAAAAATACTCGATTTATGCTAAAATGTTCACTATTTTCCAATTATTTGCCTTATTTATTACCGTGCGAGCAAGGAAGGACTCGGATTTCGTCTTCAGCTTCGAACAGTTCGATGCAAATGGAGCACGTGTCTTGCGGAATGGTGGGGGACCAACGAAGAACTGGAAGCTTCCCCAACTGCGCCGTAGATAAAAGGGTTTTCCTGATCCGGCGCCGTTCCACTACACGCGTAGTCACCTAAACATTGGGAAAGCATATTTAATTAACGTCTCTATTAAAGATTAATAGTTAATTAATTACAAAACTGCTCACAGAAAAGTACAAGTAGTGGAATAATTTGAGGAGGAGGAGGACCGTTAAAATGGCAAGGATTCCAATCACTACAAAATTCGTTAAAAGTCCGATCGGGTAGTAGGGTTCGTTTTCAAATCTGACGTAAAATCTGGGGAAAAAAGTGTGCACATTAGATAACCACTCGCGAATGATAAATATCGCCAAGTCTTATTTGACATTGTTTTAAGAAATTTAAGAGTATGTCTTCATTCTCATTCTAAGGATAAATAATTTGCGAATTCTGTCAATTTACCAACTTTTTGCTTATAATAGCTACCTCACCTGCTGGGATAGGCGTAGTTTTGCATTAAAAATGCTCCAACTGCATCCCCCACGACACACGCGTAAATCCTGACGCCCAGCCAGTCCAATCCGATGAATTGTGGAATTACGCCGCCCGAGTCGTTGGACCCTGTTCGACGAAGGACAATTCCCGCATATCCAGCAGCCTGAGCAATTTTTGCCTTCCTCGCTAAAGAACAGTCACCTCCTTGATCGTTTCCGGAAGTGGGGCCGACCGTGGCCAAGAGAATGTAGGAATGTGGGGCGGACGAGGACGGGTCGATTGGAGGGGGAGCGTCGACAGTGTGACAGGCATCGAGCGGCGTCGCCAAGACGAGGCGACCCTGGAAATAGATTTAGATTATAAGAGGTTATCCAAAAATGGGGTTATCGCAACGCTTACGCTCAATTTATACGCGGACGCACTGTCGATTCCAGCCTCCTCGGTGGAAAATACTGTTTCATTCGTCTTTTCTGATATGACAGATAAAGTCGCAGAGGTCAAGGTTGACGTTGAGATGATAAGTAGGGTAAGGACGCCGAAGGAGTGACACATTGTGGATAAATGAGGTCAAAAAATGTTTCACTATAAGAACTCAAGATGACACGGTCACCATTTTATTGTCATTTGGTCAACACGATACTTATTAAAGTTATAAATCCAGAAGATAAACGGTCAGGAACTGATTCTCCAGTTCAGAGACACACAATTAACTGAATAACTAATTGCTTGTCAATTATCAACTTTTTTCACCTGATTGAAAACTATTTGTTTATTTATTAGCCACAAAATAAATTCTTTGACTTTTCCTCATATCCAAAACTAAATAAATAGAAATTTGTCAAGAATTAAAATTCCGAAAAAATCATCTCGTTTACAAAAAAACTTCCGTCCTCCAATTTACGATAAACGACCTTCAACGTTCGATATAATCATCAAAAACCGTCCAAAAATAAGTTTTCCACACTTACAAATCAAAATAAATCAGTAAATCACGGTTAAATAAAAATTAAAAAAAATGAATCGTTTCCAAAAAAAACTTTTCTCTCTTTCACCAGCATCACTCAAACTGCAAACTGTAATAAATATTTGGAACTCTCGATAATTAATTATTAAATATGTACCAAAAACTCTCAACAATTATATCCGTCACATCCTTTCATTTTTTGTTGTGCTTTTACTACTGGACGTGATTTTGTTATATTTTTGCTTTTGCCTGGTGTGCGACGTTATCTGGTCGAGTAGCAAAAAGTTAAAGTGCAGTGTTTCAACTTCAACCCTTTCCTTCTGCTCATGTGTTTCACATTTTGTGATCATGCTCTTTTTCTACAACCAAACTGCCTTTCGTCACAAAAGGTCTCATGTAACAAACTGCTTTTGTCACAATAATATGCTCACCATATATTTACAACACTCTCTGTGTCTGGATGGATGGGTGGATAACAATATTGGATTGGATTTGGATTAATATTTTACATGTCATGAGTGACGAGTAGACTGCGTTGCATGCTAAAACAAGGGACAAATAAGTTTCTATATACTTTAGTGACTCATTTATTTTAAGTAGCTGACTACATACTATAATCAATACGAGCTACTTATTTTTTCTAACATGTTACAGGAGGGACGAATGTTAAGTCAAAGAATTTGACTGAACTGGACGAGAGTGACAATTTATTATTTATTTAACATTTAAATAAGAGTCATATCACCGGATGACATGAAATCAACCCCGACATGTTCATATGACACTTTTACATACATTTTTAGAGACTCTAGCCTGCATGAAAACAAACATTTTTTTATGACACACTGGTGACAAAAAGGGTTCAATTGTAGACAAAATAAAATGGTGCTATTTCATATCAGACCAAAGTTTCAGTTTTCAGTAATAAATTGATAAGATAAAACGAATTATAACATGAATGCAAATCGAGAATAATACGTAATTTAACACTAGTTAAAAATTCTGCGACTGATAATATTCCGTTATCGCAGACTAAATTCATAAAATTGGTTGACCATGCAAAATCTTATCGACAAATGCATAAACTCAACGGAAGTGGAATGACTGATAAAGCTTAATAATGCGAATTTTAATTTGACGTGTTTTTGTTTTTGTTTATTTATTTACTTAGCGGTTTATGATAAGATGACATGGATTAAAAAATCCTTGAATCTAACCCTGATTTATTGTTCCCGATGGTAAATAGAAACCTGCTCCTCGAAAGAGAATTTAATTATTAAAACAGGACATGGCGAAGGACAAGAAGTCATCATGAAATAAAAATGAGCTACATGGATCAATTTCTTCCCGTACATGTGTATTGATTCATTTCATGTCGTGTCCTTATGTATCCATGCCTGGAAAAATTAGCGAGGAAATATCATGTCATCAAGTGTTCTGGTGGGATTATTGATCGTGTCGTGATTCTACCAAAATATTTATTTATTATCGATTCATTCCCGACTTTTAATCCCGTCTGGATACAAAATGACATAACACTCTCTGGCCAAAAAAACCTGCCGGTAACTAAACTCGCACATACATCTATTCCTCTGAGGAAAATTTGTTTAAAAAAATTCCAGCCACACGATTAAATATTTAATATCATGTTTTTATTTTTGAAATTGAAAATAGTATTTTTTAAATCACGGGATGGTTTAAAACCTCAAAAATATTTTTGTCCTATTCAATTCTTCAATCTCGTATTCCTGTTCGTCGTCACCTTGTGGAAATTCTAGATCCTCCGACGTCACGATTTCCTCTACGACGACGCCATCATCGTCCTCGTCCTCCTCATCTGTGGTGTCGTTATTTCTGTTTTTCTTCTTCCTTTTCCCCCCACAACGCCCTCCTTTCGTCGTCGCCGTCGTCATCGTTCGCCTCCTCGTGCTATTTCTACTCTGATGAGTCCCAATCTTCATATGTTTCGTCAACCGCGACTTGAGCTCAAACACCTTGAAAATTAATAAACAAATAATTTTAGTTTATCACTCTCCTTTAAATTATGCGCTTATCCTCTATTAATTTCTGTACTTACCTTGTCACACAGTTCACACGGGTACATTTGCTTGCACCCCTGCACCGGCCGGTCCATTGCCAAGACTGGGCGCACCTTTTTCCGTACACACTCCTCCCCATGCGTCGCGATTACATGTCTCTCCAAATTCTTGGGATAGCGGTACGCCTCCTCGCATCCCGTCACATAGCATGCAAACGGTCTCCAATCGGGCGGATTGTGGGAAACTGTGTGCTTCTTGAGGTCAAACTTTGTGGGGAATTTTAACCCACACTTTTCACAGATGAACTCCCTCTCGTCATACGTACCGTGACAGCGCGCCATGTGATATCGGACGGCCGCCGGTGTTAAACACTTTTTGTCACAGATGGGACAAAATTTCCACTTGTGGATCATATTGGCAGGATCGTGACGCACTTTGTGTAAATTTACGCCTCGCTCAGTAGTCATTTCTATCCCGCAAATGTCACAGAGGAATTTTGGCCGGTCTTTTTTCTGAACGTGAGTCTCCATGTGGGATTGGAGGCCTTGTTTGAAGCGCAAAATCTTGCTGCACAGGGGGCACGGAAAATGCCCCGGTCTCGTGGTAGATTTCGGTTCTTGGAAGCCTTGCGCGTGCAGCGCGGCAACTTCGGCGGGAGAGTAGTGCGACCATGTGTGGACCAAATAGGAGTGCAGCGTGGCAAATGGGGCGTAGCACGTGGGGCACGAGGTGAGCGAGAGGGAGGGGTCAGTCAGGGGTAAAAAGTGAGTGGGGTGGGTGGATTTCACGTGTTTGCGGTACTCGGTCAAGCTGAGGAGGGGCGGCGTCGGGTGGGTGGGTGGACAGTGTGGGCAGACGCGGCATTTTTTGGCTTCGGTGGATAACACTGGGTAAAAAGAGGGCAGCAATTAATTATCAATTATCTTTAGAGTTAGAAATATTCGGAAACTTCTTAATAAAATTAACAAACCTTGAGCTGCTAATGTTTTGAAATGCGTGTCTCTAACGTGGTCCATCATTCTGTTGTCGGCTTCGTCGTCACTCTGGTTCTCGACATTGACGAATTCACAGTTTGGAAATCCACACGTTAATCGCCCCCAGGAATCTGGGACGAATTCATGATGGAGAAAGTACTTCTTCCCATTGACCAGAGTTAGAGAGGAGACCGAAGTGAAATCATTTTCCGGAATTTTGTCCTGATTTTTCGGTTTATTCGGTTCTTCATCTTGGTCTTCATCGTCCAATTTAACAGGTTCTTTTGTCACGCCTTGAGTCTTTCTCTGGTACAAAGGTATCCCAACTTTCTTGCAGTGCCATTTTTCATAAACTTCCCGACGGTGTTCCCTAGGGTCTGGGAATCCTTGCGAGATGAGGGCTTGGACTTGGAGGGGGGAGTAGTGACTCCACAAGTGCGAGTAGAAGGTGACCCGAGTGGTAAACTGCTTGAAACAGGTGGGACACGACGCGATATAAAAGTCGGGATCGTCCCTTTTATAGAATTCTGGGTGGGTGGACTTCATATGTTTTCGGTGGTCGGAAACATTTCGGAGACTCGAAGGAGACGGACAGATGACGCACTGGCGACACTTTGTTTGTCCACCGAACGCTGTGAAGAGAAGAGACGGAAATTATGAAGGGATGCGCGTGGAGATTGCTTCTTAGATATGTAAATATGTTTAACATTTGTTATCAGTTCTGGAAATATCCTCGTTGAGAGTTTTTACGGAAAAATCAACGCAACAATTGGGATTATTTCATTCAACCAATGAAATTAGCTCGGTAGTTCAAAAATTATTGAAGGCCAAAGTTTGTTGAGACTTCTAGCAGACTACCGAGTTCATTTTGTTTTGAAATAATCCTGATTTTTGGGTGGAGGTTTAACCAAATAATCTCAAGGGACAGATTTTGCAAACTGAAAACACAGGCTTGTTTATAAATCCACCGCAACGTGGGATGGATGAATAAATTAGGACATTATTAAAATAATTAACTTTATGACAAAAACCGACCTGGCTGTAAATCCTTGATCTCTTTAAAATGCACCTCTCTCACGTGGTTCATCATTTTGTCGTCGTCGTCAACATGATAACAGTTTGGGAATCCACACCTTAACTGTGTCCCCTCCGGTTTAAACTCGTGCTGTAGGAAATACTTACTTTCTCCCACGACCGTAAATCCGGTCAACGTGGCGAAATCGACTTCCGGTCTTTTAATCAGAGGTGTCGTCGCTGATTTGTCGTTATCAAGTTTTTTGTCACGTTTCGGACCGGAAGTTGTAGTTGTAATTTGACTGGAACTTTTACCAGTTATTTTGGCATACGATGTAGAATTCTTTATCCGTCTCCGTTCCGTCTGATCTGTGAAGCCTTGCGCGACCAATGCTTTAGTTTGGAGGGGGGAGTAATGTGTCCAGTTGTGGATGAATAAGGAGCTCACGTTGGCAAACCGTTTGGCACAGGTGGGACACGTGGCGAGGAAAAAGCTGGGGTCGTTCGGGTCAAATGTATCCGAGTGGGTGGATTTTACGTGTTTCCGGTACTCAGCGATGGTCAGGAGGCCAAGAGTGGACGGACAGAGGACGCACTGGCGACACCTCATGTGCTCAGAGAGGGCTGGAAATAGGAAAATACGATGGGAATTAGGGGACGAAGGTATTATTGCTTACCAGAAATTGATAAAAATTAAAATCATGTGCAGTGTGTTGCAAATGTGAAGAATTTGCACAATTTACAATTATTTGACGGCATGTGTTCAAAGAGATCTAGAAACAGATCGAAATCTTTATACTTCTTTTTTGACCCCGCAAGACGGAAATTAGAAGACAAAGATTCTTTGAGTCGATAGAAGTCGCATGCAATGCAGCATTTGAAATTTGCATATATGTATTTGCTAAATTTCATGTAAGTGTGAATTAAATATATTTATATAATAATCTCAACCGACCTGGTTTCGCAAGCTCGAGTTCTTTAAAGTGGACTTGTCGAATGTGATCCATCATGTCGTTATTATCTTCATGATTTTGGGTGTACGAACACAATGGAAATCCACATTTGAACCTCTCCCCTGCATAGTTCTTGAACTCGTGGTGGAGAAAAAACGTCTTCCCTTCCACCACAGTGAGACAGGTTAGCTTGGCGTAATCCATTTCCGGAATCTTATGAATCTTGTACTTAGCTCTGTTCCTCCTACAAAAAGTAAGAAAGAGGAATTTAGTTAGAATTTTACAAAATTTGTAAACATGATTATTTTTTTACCGTATTTGTCCTGTCGCCAACTTAGGTTTGGGTTTGACATCTTGTTCCCATTCGTCGTTATCATCGTCATCATTTTCACTCCCGTTAGATGACGGAAATCCGTCAGGAACAAAATCTTCGTCTTTATCGTCGTCATCATTGTAAATTCGGTCTGCAATCTTTGCCTGTTTTTGTGGTTCAAGAACACTAAATTTGCAATTTTCCAATGAACCGAGACGTCTCTTGACTTTGGAGGGTAGCAATTTGACAAAGTCATGTAAAATAAGGTGCAATTCTGAGTTTTTTGAGTATTTCTGATTTGTAAGCGATTTCGAAATCGTGGGTAATCGAAGAGTGTGACGATTTTTAAAAGTACTTCTTCCTGATATGTTTTCTATGCGAATTTCAGCAGCCGGATCAGAAGGTGGTTCTTCTTGTGATGATGATCGTCTAGATTTAATCCGTTTCGAGGACTTTACAGTGTCCGTATTGATATCGGGGTTGAAGGGCACTTTTCTTTTACGCCTTCGTTTAATGGTAGGTACTGCTTCTGGTGGGAGGTTATCATTATCATCGTATGGAAGACCAGTTTTCATCACCCCGTTATCATCGTCTCCAAATGAAGTGAAATTATGGTCATCTTCATCGAATGGTTCTGGTTTTATTTCAAATTCGGTCAATGCGATGTCATAAAAGGAGGTCGTCGCCCCTTCAGTATGTCGAATTTCTTGGCTGCTTCCTGCATCTAAGTAGTCAAGCAGTTCTTACCCAAGGTGTCAACATGTTATCAATCGCCAAACCAAAATATTTATTTAGTTCCTCACCATTTCCTTCAATCAGTTTCGAAATCCATCCCACTTTCTGGCATATCTTTTCTTCCGTCTCTTTCACGACCTTGTCCAAGTCAACGATTTCGCCGATAAGACGGTAGCACGGGTCACAGGTTGTCTTCCATTTCGCCCAAGTAGTCGACGACCAGGTGAAATTTGATCCCAATTTTTGGAATATTAGGCAAACTCCCGACTTTAGGAGGAATTCACGTTCCTGGATTTCAGAATTTGATAAGTTGACGTGACAAACTAACTTACAAAGAGGACAGACACCCTCCTTCAAGGTGGTGGGCATCTTATCGGAGAAGCTGGGTTATCACAAAGACAGAAATTCAATCCAGCTCAGAAATAAACACGAGTCGTGTTACACCGACCTTGTTATTTCGTGTGAGTGTTTCCCACTCTGAGAAATGAATGGGCAATATAAAAAATCGTCTCAAAATGTAAAAAAATATCCAAAATTTACTAATTTGACTTTAATTTTTTGAAATTGTTTTTAGAGTTTTACAAAAATAACAAAATCACAATTTCTTTCAATGATGGAAAATTAAATATCTGTACACAATAAATACTTAACTTATTTAGCAAAAATCTTAAATTATGTTTTCATGTCGTCGTTGTCGCCATATTTTTCGCCTCCTTATTCCTCAACCAATTTGCCCTCGTTCCCTTCTTCTTCTTCCTCTCGGCACGGGCTTTCTTTCCGCTCAGGATATCCAACTGGTTTCGGAGCGTTTGGATCATGTCGACCTGTCAAAAGTTAACGTTATAAGTTATAACTTATAACACACAATTTTGATAAAGCTTGTACATGTTCTTCTTATCTCACTCACATCTTCCGGAATGCGAACGTATCGCAACGATTTTATCCCGTTGAGAAAGAAGAATTCGAACTGGAACGTCTCGACGCCACAACTTTTCACCATTCGTACGTTTTTCAGGGTGAGATTCATAAAACTGTGAAACGAACAAAATTAGCTAATTAGACATGATACGTGAGGTGATCACCCAAAATCTGTCCACTTACCAATCCACCTCGATCAAAGTTCCGTACAGAATTGTTTCATTTTTCAACTCGACGATGACCTCTCTCCCCTGAAGGCCGAGGATCATGGGGGCAAGCGTTTGGCAGAAGAGGGCTCGTTCTCTGGAGCCAGTGATGGATCCCATCCTACAATTTTGTTCTCTAGCAAAGAACAGCTAATCGTGGAGTAATTATTTTGATTTTATTCATACCAAAATATTTATACGAGCATGTGTCACACATGTTTACAAAATCCGGATGATTCTCCCACCACTTTTTGTATGAATGAAGTGCACATTTCTTTGTAAAAATACATAAGCTGATGATGATGACTATTTGATTAATTGTCATACCATAGCTACTTTAGCATTACAATTCAATAATTAATCGTGATTCTTTTGTCACCTTTCACCCAAGACATGATTTTGCAGCAATTGATAAATAAACCGAAAGTCAAAATGCGTTACATTTTACGTGCACGTATTTAAGCTTATAGGATTTGAGTACAAAAGTCAAGATAAAGTCATGACAAGGTCACGGCAGCGACTCAGTTCATCAAATTTGATACGTTTTTAAAGCTAGAAACTACTTTAATTCGATGGAGAAAGTAAAACGAAAGTAAAATCTCAATCTGCCTCATCAAATTTGTCAAGTTTAGTAAGTATACTCCAAATCTGTGAGCTTATCTATGTAAATAAATGGTAATCCAGTTTTTACTTACTTTTTGCATGAAAATTCATAATTCGTATTGTATTTATTATGTGACGCCTTGGACTTCAATATTTGCGAAAATGTGTTCACGGCACGGTATCTGTACATATAGTTTTTAAAATGTAATTTTTTTCAAAAACATTTCTATCCCTGCTTATAAAACTCCATTTCGAAATACATTCAATAAAACCTATCAGTACAGCTTTGCTTAGCCCGAATCATCAGGAATGTTTAGTAAACTCATGTTTGTCAGAATTTTCTAGAAAATTATTATGTGCTACTATTTTGCACCAATTGTTACAGTATTCGTAAAATTGTACTCAAACTAGGTCGTGGCGATACGCACATGTCGACAACCCAATGGAGGAGATTGTGTCGAAAAATGGTGCAAATCGGATGAGAAATGGATAAGTTATGCCGAACAAAGATTTGAGACAGGTTGGAGTGACTGAGAACTGACAGTGGATTCAACGGAAATTTTGCCCGAGAAGTAAGAATCTGCAAGGCCATTGAACTCGTCAAATCGCTTCCATTTCTTGAGCGACCGTCTCAGAATTTTGAGATGGAAGCGATTTGACGAGTTCGATTGCCTTGCAGATTCTCAGTTTTCAGCCACAGTTTCAGCCAAATTTCACTGCTGCACCGCAACACTCCCAACAAATCTAAAATCGTTTTTCGCCATAACTTATCCATTTCTCATCCGATTTGCACCATTTTTCGACACAATCTCCTCCATTGGGTTGTCGACATGTTTTCATACTGCGCTTATCGCCACGACCGTGTTTGATGATCATTTCATATTCTTCCATTAAGGTCCACAAGCAAGGTCAGCTCGATAATAATTATGACAATTTTGAAAAATCAGTATAGGTAACCGCCCCATATGGTCCCTCAGGTTGAAAAATTTTCCAATTTCACTTCATATTCTTTCATTAAGGGTCATTAGCACGCTCCATGCCGATTTTCAGCTTTCTATCACAATTTTGAAATTTTGGTGCATAATACCCCACCCACTCCGATGACCCCCACAGGTCCTAAGCTTTTCTGACTGAACCCATCTTCGAACTCGGTCGTTGCATTGCCCAGATATAAACATGTCTGTACCAAAGTTGGTCCAAATCGGCCAACTCGTTCGAGAGTTATCGAAAGACATACGGACGGACGTGACAATTACATAAGCCCTGGTTCGGGCTGAAAACACAGGGCCCACACCCCCCATAAATGATTAGCAGGCTCAACAGAATTTTCAAAAAATTTTAAATCATAATTTTAACTTGTTTTTCCAAAAAAGTTTGGAATTTTTCTACTTTCTCTTCGCTTTCTCCCTGATTCTCAACATGGACGAGGCTTTAAACTAATTTATTACATAACGCCTTGAATCACAATTTTGTGAAAATATGTGCGACTTATTCACACAAACAGTTATAGTTCACAGCACATAATTTTTAAAATGCAATTTTATTTTTATATTATTTTTCATCCGGCTAATAAAAATTCAATTTGTACAAATTTCGAAATACGTTACATACATCAAATACACCCACAAATGATTCCCTCGCGGAATAGAATTTTGAAACAATACAATTTTTATCCGTTTTTTTCTTGAAAAATTGAAAATTTTGATTTCCGTTCCTCTGTTTTCTACTTTTTCGCCGCTTTCTCCCTGATCTCCATCCTCAGCATGGACGGGACTTTGTCCGTGACTTTTGGCTGGCCTCGAATCTCCTCACGCCGCAAAGCTTCCGGATGGCTTTTCAAATAACCGTCGTACGTCTTGTCCTCGTCGTCCCCAGCGTCCCCGTAACTCCCGTCTTTGGCCGACATGGCGAAAAAGTCGACAATCTTTTCATGTTCGTGCGACGTGACGAAAGTCTCGGCGGCGGTTTCCTCCCTGTCCCACTGCTCGTCGGGGTGCGCCTTGTGCTGCTCGTCGTAGTAGGCTTGCAGGTCAAAGAGCGGTTTCAACAAGGCGGCGTCCGTCCCGTCCCGGATGTACTGGTGGATCATGGCCGTCGCAAATTCGTCCGTGATTCGCCAAGAGGTCGCTGAGAGAGAAATATTTTAACTCTTTTAGAAAAACCGGTGTCACCTCATCGTGAGAAATAAAAGCGACAAAATTGGCATATTTTCTGTAGACCAAATCAATCATAGACAAGCGTTTAACATTTGCGTCTTTGGAAACAGGTCTTATCGGTTTGCGAAACATACTCCTCAAGATTTTTTGCGGAAATAATCACAACAAAAATGATGATTATTTCAAAAATATAATTAACTCATTGTCAGTAGATCTGTCCGTTTGATGGCATACAAAAATCTGGATTTGGAAAACTTTGATTGAACAGGCAGAGCAACAAGTCTTTTTATTTTTTGAAATAGTCCTCATTTTAGAGGATTGCATATTAACTAAAAAAATTATATGAATAAATATTTGGAGTACATAATTCTGCAAAATTTATCTGCTTAAACTTTTGCTCGGAGTATAAATTCTGCTATTTTCTGCAGAATGACGCTTTCTGCACGTCTCTTCTGCATTAAAATGGAGCAAGTTTTTTCTTGTCGGTAGGTCTATTAATCTTTCTTACCGACATCCTCCTCCGTCAAGAATTGGTACACGGGGGCGTAACGGATGACGAACTTTTCGTGAAAGTAGGACGGGACCATGTGCAGTCGACGGGAAGCGTTGATGGCCTCGAGGAGCTTGTTATTGATGTCGTTCGTCCCTCGGAGGCGGAAGCAGCAGAGGCCGACGCGTGTGGGACCGACCACCTCGAAACGCTCGTCCCTCTCCACGTACCGCTCAAACACTTTCGACTGGAGGATATGGTTCCGGTGGTACTTTTGCATGCCTACAGCAACAAAATTGAAACAGGGGTCAAACTTGATGTCAAAATCAGATTGGAGTTACTTTTTCATTTTACTTACCGCTGATTCCATAATTTCGGAGGACGAACCACATCTTGAGGGCACGAAAGCGTCGTGTCGCAGGAGTCCCAAAGTACTAAAATGATCACGGAGGAAAAATTAGGTTATTGCCGACATGCATTTTTGTAAAGGAAGAAAAATAGATTCATAAACTATAAATATGCATTTTGTATGAAAAAATTAGACTTCACTCGACACAGAAATTTTAGACACGCATTTTTGTTTGACTGACCTTCAACTCGATGATGGGCCAGTAGGGCGTATGGATCCTGGTATCGTCATAGCCGGTCATGGGGCCGGCCAATTTTTCCCTGTAGCGCAGCCAGAGGAAGGAAAGGTCAAAGTTGGTCAGCATCCATTTGTTCATGTTGGTATTGAGGGACCAGGCGTACTAGGAATAATATGCAGAAGTTAGTTATCTTAATCTGGATTATTGATAGTTAATTGACTAATTGGTAATTAATTAATTAACTATACTCACTTCCATGCCCTTGGACAAGTATCGCATCTCCGGACAGGCATAGCAACTCCCCGCATACGCCGAATCCACGTGCAGCCACATTCCAAAATCTTGACAAACGGGTCCAATTTCCATCAAGTCGTCAAACGCACTTAAAAAATAGTTCAAAATTCTATAAAAAACTGAAAAGTTTAAAATTAGTCAAAAAAAATTACCAAGTTCCCGTCGACCCCAGCACGGCCACGTACAAATACGGGATCAAACTGTTCTTCATGTCCTCCTTGATGGCCTAAGGTCAAAGGTCAATAATCAGTATCAAAAGTATAAATAACTTCACCTGGCACCCACCTCTCGTAACGTCCTGGCTCGCACGTTCCCCAACTCGTCCGCAGGCAGAGGTCGGACTCGCATGTAACCGATAAGCCCAGCCCGTTCCACCGAAGAATGGCACTGGCTCGACTAAAGGTCAAATACAAAAAAAATCGGTGAAAGGTCAAAGGTTACCGTTATTATTTTTTGTAAAATTACCCGATAAGCCACCATCCGATTGAGCAGGACGGCACGCGGGACGTTGGGATACTTGATTCTGAGTGACCGCACACAGTCCTCCCGAGCGGAAATCATGCCGAGAAGGATGGCGTCGGACGCGGACGTTTGGATACAGCCGCCCCCCTCCGTCTCCGGATTGGAGAACACGGTCCAGAAGAATTTGGGGATTCCCATCATCTTCCCCACCCAGTCGGCCATGATCATTTCAAGCTCAGTCACGGCGGGGCAGGATTCCTAAGAAGTATGCAAATGAGGTCTAATTAATGTGGATTCAGAGCGATGAAATGCTCAAGTCTTTATAAATAAATCAGTCTTATCGGTTTGGGAAATATGTCCCCCGAGATTTTTTGGTTTACGGAGGACTCGACGACTCAAAATCAACAAATGTTTACCATTTCTCGGGTCTAGGAATTTATTTCAAAATTCTGGACGACAATTTTCAAGTCATACGTTAAAATCAGCCCAAAATTTAGGATTATTTGAAAATTAAACTCGGTAATTCTGCCCTTGCAAAAGTTATTGAAGGTCTATGATTGAGATGGTATAAAAAAATACGATTTAGAAAACTTTGACCTTCGACAACTTATGAGCGGGCAGAGCTATCGAAATAATTTTAGTTTTAAAATCATCCCAATTGTTGGGTGAATTTTTTCCCTACAAAAATCTCCACATGATAAAGACTTATCTCGTGCGGAAGTACTGACCCAAGTCGTCCCGTTCACACCGACTGCATTGGACAAGATCGCTCCAAGGATGGAAGGCCACGTGTTTCCTGCTGGAAAGTAAGACGCGAATTGGGGATGCATCCAGTGGGCTGAAAGGTCAAACAAAATAATTAATTATCATTTGACCTCTGACCTTCCTAAGTTGACCTCTTACTTGTCCCTTCCATCACGACCTTTTCAAAGTCGTTGAAAATGTTTTCGAAAGGTTCGCCCTTGACGGGGGCTTGTGGCGGCATGACCTTCGCCAACCAGCCGGGCACGACGTGCGGGAGGGGTTCCCGCTTATTGATCGTCTCCATGTACTCGATCGCGTAGTCCACCATTTTCGCCCCCGCCGCACGAAACTGTTCGGAATTCATGGTTCGAAAAGTCCTCTCTCGTACGTAAACAGTTTCCAATTCTTTGCAAAAAGACTTTTTTGATTCGTGTAAAAATTCAAAGAATGAGTCGAGTGAATCAAAATTGAGGAAAAATTTGTCTCCGGATGAAAATTCGGGAACATTTCGCGACACTTTTTCTTGCCAATGCGAAAATTTATTAAATTTGCATGGAAACGAAATAATTTTTTTTTACACATTTTCCTTTATTTAAAATGAATGTAATACTTTGCTCTGTCAAAATAAGAGACCACTTTTTCCGAACTTGTTCATCTGCCTGTGATTATGAACATGACTTACACGTGTTGCCCTCTTCATTTGCATAATTACATATGTAAATTAATAGCGATATTTAACCGTGTACTCATTCCATAATAGGTACATAAAATTGACAATAACATCAAAAGATTTGACAGAACATGCATGCACCAACAACATATAGATTTTTTCAAAATTTTTACACCCAGAATTTTTATCCACCTAGTAAATTACAGAATTTTTGGATTCTCAGCACTCACTTAGAAATTACAAACTAGACATTTTTACGAGACTCGGACAAAAATGGGTCAACAAGAGGACATTGATTATCAATCCTTTTAATGAACAATTTCGTACTTAAATATTATGGCATATTATGTTTTGTAATTACGACGGACACGAAATTAAACACAAAAAATCGCAGGCAAAAAAAAACAGCTACCACAGTTAATGTAAAAAACGAAACAAATCAGCGTATACTCAACGGAACAACTAGAAAATCGGACTCTCATAACGGGCGAATTAATCATCCATTAATTACACAGCTCAGCACATAACTAAATAATAATTGAGAAAAGGTCACATTTAAAAAAATTGGTTAAGCTATTGGATCATCATCCTCCTCCCGCGTGGTGAGATGTCCTACTCCAGATTCATCTTCTTCCCGACTAGAAAAATCATGCGTCCAATTATTCCCAGAAGTTGGAGGAGGTGGCGATGATGATGGAATAGTGACGACGAAATTGTTCTCCTGACCAGCAGACGCTTCTTCATTCTTCTCCTCGTCCCCTTCCCCTGTCGTCACGACGAGAATTTCCACATCATCGTCATCATCCTCATCTTCGACGCCGCCACGGTGGTCAAGCTCTGCCTTCTTTTGTCGCAGTATTTCTGTCGAGTGGTGCACCTCCGCGAGGACGGAGTGGTGATGGGGATGACGCGTCGAAGGGCTTGACCCGGGACTCGTACGATTGCTCGTGATACTGGGGGACGAATCGGAAGAAGAGATCATCATGCCAAGCGGGGAGTGTGGTGGGCGGGGTCGTGGTCGAGCAGTGGTGGTCGTCGTGGTGGTGGTGGCTGCAGCAGGAGGAGGAGCAGTAGCAGATGCGGACCTTTGAAGTCGAGAGTGCAGAAGACTAAAGACTCCTCGAGAAGCGCCGCGGGTGTGGACGAGGGGCAGATTTTGAGGGGAGGAAGAAGAGTCGTGGGCGTGGTGGTGACTGCTGCTTGGTGAGGAGGAGCTGCTGTGACCGGCCTCCTGAAATAAAATTAAAATTTGTACACACAATTTTGAGGAGGTCCTTTATAGTTTAGAACATAACATAGAAAAGTCTGTTTGCAGTTTTCGAAATATGTCCGTCGAGATTTTTGCTTAAGCATCACCCTAAAAATGTGAATTATTTCAAAAAGAAAATCGAAAGTTATTTAAGGTCAAAGTTTTCCTAATCCCAATTTTTATAACATCTTAATTAAACGTTGACCTTCAACAACTTTTTAACTTGCAGAGTTAATTTTAGTTTTGAAATAATCCCGAATTTCACGTTCATTTATAAGCAAAAACTCTATTTCGCAAATTGCAAACAAATGTTAGAACGGCTTAGAAGGTTTGCCTATTTAGCGCAAGTTACTCACCGACTGTTCAGATGATTCTCCTTGACCTTCCTGCTGCTGAATGAACGTTTCTTCGCCCGACGTCCCAGCCGCGGTGGAGCCAGGGCTTGACGAAGTTCCGAGCAGGGGGGCAGACTCGTCGTCCGTGTCGGTATCAGAGTCCCCTCCGCGATTAAACTGCTCATCCGCGACGATAACTTTCCTCTTACAGATCGGGCACACTCTTCTTCCTTTTGTCAACCAAGGGTCGATGCATTTCATGTGGAAGCCTGGAGCAAAAACGGAAGACATTATTTAGAGACCTTTCACCCCACTGGCCGCATAATCGTAGATAACCCTTTATCACGTGTTTATCTGTTGGCTAAAGACATGTCTATCGAGATTTTTTGAGTAAAAATCAACCCAAAAATTTGCGATTAAAATTAAGATAAATAAAATTAACTCGGTAACGAGTTTGATTGCGATGACATAAAAAATTTGGATTTGGGAAACTTTGACCCTCAATAACTTTTACGAGCTACCGAGTTAATTTCATTTTTGAAATAATCCTCATTTCTTCCTCAAAAAATCTCGAAGGGCACATTTTGTAAACCGATAACAAAAGTTAAACGCTTATCGACGAATCCATACATACGTACCATGTGCGCAAGGAAGCACTCTGATTTTATCCTGCTCGACAAAATCGTCCAAACACACGGCACAAGTTTCATAGGGGTCGCCCTTGGTCCACTTTTGCGTCGGGATCTTCTTGAGGGCGGAGGCGGGGAGTTTCCTGCGACGAGATCGACGCCTCTCGCGAATCCAGCGGAGGACCTGTTGCCACAACTGGAATTAAAACCAGGAGAAATATTCGCGATTAGCAGAGGCCAGGCGAACAAGAGTTGACAAAGATTTAGAGAATGAGATGGAGGACACAAGATGATACAAGACATAAAATTAATACAGCTTTTTTGAAAAGTTTTAAAAATACGGTCCAAAAACTTGCAAAATTAAATTCATTTTGTAAAACAATACGTTATAAATTGGATAAAAGCAAAATAATCAAAATGACACAAATCACATAAAGGAAAGAACAGAAAACGATTGTATTTGTGTTTTTGCGTCCTTACCAATCTTACCATAAAAATGATCATGACAATGAAGCAGAGTCCGACCACGATAGCAAACGGGAGCAGATATCCGTTGATGGAGAAATCGTCCTGAATTCGGACAAAACACCTGAACACAAAAAAGTAAGTTACATTAAATAATTACTTAATTGCTATATTTAATTCGTAATACTTACGCAGTGCCGTACGTATGACTTTTGAGTAGTTCGCCATCATACGAACCGACGAAAGTGGCGTAAATTATAATTTTAGAGGGGTCTTCAACCCCCATAATTTCTGTCGAGTTTGAATCCACGTTATGAATTATGATTGCCGTATACCCTGAAAATACAGATTAATTAATTAAATTAGTCAAGCTTTTCAGGAAACTTTGACACGAGTTCTGCCAATTGAAAGTAAAGGTAGAACTCAATCACCAATATCGTTTTCAAAAACACATCTTTAATCATTTTTCGGTCTGCAAATTTATTTCATAAGTCGAGACTATAAATTTTTAGTCAATAAGTTGATTAATGGAATGGCGGTGAGTCTTTCAAACCATTTTCGATGGGATCGAATTTTCTGAAGGCTTCTTAATCTTGAAATCTCCCCTCAAAAAGTGTCAAAATCTGGGGGGTATATTTTTTAGATTGACAACAACTTGTTCTGAAATTTGTCGCCCAGAATTTTAAAATAAATTCCTAGACCCGAGAAATGCTTAAAAATGTGACGATTTTGGCGATGAGTTATATTGAGCCCTACGTTAAGTTTTTTGAGAAGATTTTGACTTTTGACAAACTTTCTCACCCGCATTTTGCGCATTTTCAATCTTTTTCTGAAAATGACACTCCGGACTTCGACGCGCTAACAGGATCCAATTTATCGGATATTCAAGATCTGGTGGGTTCCGTTCCGGCGGTGGTTTCACTTTCGTACAAGCATTTTCCGGATCAGCCAAGATAACGTAACCCTAATAAATCCATGCATGAATTAAAATTTTTCACAAATCCAAAATAATAATATCTCCTTTACTTACCTGAATCCCATAAAATGAGAATCTCTCTGGAATGAAGCGTGCCGGAAGATCATTAATCGTGGCCAGAGTGGCGTTCGAAACTTCGTCAATTATCGATATCATCCCAACGGCAGGATTTGCAAGGAGCATCATGCCCAGGATTGTCCAGCTTAAAATATTCGGCAGTGTTTTTCTCCACCACATCGTCGTCGTCCCGGAAGAAGAATGAGAGATGGACGACATGCTCACTAATTCGTACTGATAGTTTTTTATACACGGCAGGTTATCACACTAATAAATAATACAGCACAAATTAACTCTTGACTGGCCAAAAAGTCATGTCCCCCAACCAGACCCGAATCCGTAGTCAGTATTGTCGTCCATAATTTGGCAAACTTTCACTCTTATTTATTTCCTTGTCCACTTTTGTGTTTAAATTGTTCAGAAAAACGTCCCAATTTCGGAATCCAATCGAATCAACTTCACCAAGATAACAGAATCCGTTCGGTTTTTTATCCGCATAAATCTGTAACAACAAAAAAGACAGGAATACGTTAATTACTTGGTGTTGTGATGGTGGGGGTGATTGATGATAATGCGGAAACGGAAGGATGAGGACAAGTGTGGACACACAGATTATTAATACCACGACGAGGACAGTCGAGACATATGGAAAACATGCCTGAATATTGACTCTCATCCTAATCTCGTCTACTTTTGGTGGGTTTGGTTAAGCTAAAATCAATGAGTTCTTATTTAACTGAACGAAACCAACTATCAATTTCGCTTGATAAGGAACGACGACACGAATGGATATCCAACCAAATGTGTTGACGAGATGTTTAAGACACAATTTTAATAACTTTAATGCATATAGATTAATACACATTTTACGTATTAAATTACACGATGGGAAAGC
This sequence comes from Folsomia candida, assembly GCF_002217175.1. Lineage (NCBI taxonomy): Eukaryota > Metazoa > Arthropoda > Collembola > Entomobryomorpha > Isotomidae > Folsomia > Folsomia candida. Next base: position 478,338 of record NW_019091246.1, on the reverse strand, counting down.
AAACAGAAGAGTTTCTTGGATTGGATAAGACCTTAACTTGACTTTTTATCAACTTTTATTTGCTCACGACAAGCTTGTTACTTGTTTTTGGTTAAATATTATCCAGATTATACTGTTGATTTGAGTACCATTATTTTTAGTGTTATTTTAAATCTTTAATTTATATTTATCGTACCATTGACTCTGCAGCAAGATCAAGGCTTATCAGTTTTTTACAACATGAAATCTTATCCAATTATTCATGTGACCAGACCGACAAACATACTTGAAAATTTCAAGTTGAAATCGTGACTTGTTAAAGTAGACGTTAATTTTGAATTGACAATTTTACGCAATTCATTTCCGGAAATCAAAGATAAGCAAGTGGATAAGTCTAAAATAAATTTAGTAAAGTTGTGTTCACCTTTCATGTGATCAACTTTTCTACATGATGGCATCATGATGATGCACATAATATCCTGTCTCACTACAAGTACAAGTCACAAGTACATTTATGTAAATTTACGTAATTCATTTCCGGAAATAAATAAACTTTGATTTCAGAAATTATGATGAACAAGTATAATCCAAGGTAAGTCTAACATATAAACAGTCCCCTCATCAAATCAGTTTGAAATTGATGAACCGTATTTCGTCTCCACTGTATTTCGATACGAAATTCTTCTAACTACTTTGACTCCAAACTTTTGACGTCAAACATTGGCAAAAACTTTAAAATTGATTATGATTACCTAGTCATTAATTAATTACCACCAACTTGCGCAATTATAAATTAGTGGAGGACAAGCCTAAAATTCAAACAGTCACCTTGTCAAATTCCCTCTGAATATCTACACCGAATTTCCTCCTACGCAAAATTAACCAGTTTTCTAATCATTGACTTGAAACTGTACGTAACAAAACTTCAAAAGCAGAATTATGTTATTAATTACCACTAAAAACATTACGCAAGACGTGTATGACGAAATTAGGCATATGACGTCTTCATTCAGCGAGAAATGAAATACCCCAACCAAATTAATTTTCTGGGGAACAAACAATTCAAACAAAGCTATTCATGTAAACACATAAATCACAAAAATAAGAACTAATTGTAATTTAAAACCCCAGTTAAATATAAACTTCCCAAATTAAACGGCACTTTAAATGGAACATTAAAAGTAAACCATCAAATCAACCAAACTTACTTACGTGAGTACTAAATTTCCAACCAGAAACCAGAAGAAATTAACACATGAATGATCACTTTGGTTAAACTAAATATTCAGATTTATCCAGCTTCTCGCACCATCACATTTTGACACTAAGGAAAACTGTAACGTACGTAATGTAATGGCTCACACACAGGAATGAGGATGGATGACGACTAACTAACTTTAACTTTTGGCGTCGTCGTCCTTAAATAAATCCTAATCACGTACACAGACCAGAACAGAGAACAGGCTAAATAAATCCAATTCTGCTTTTAGTTTCGATCCAGTTTCAACCCCAGGCCAGGCCAGGCAGCAGATTACTCACTAAATACTTTGCAGTTTAACTAACTAAACTCATCATCATCATCAATAATAAAATTATAGCCTAAACAAACTAAACAACCTAACATAACATAACAGTCCTGCTGCTGCTAATGTCGTGTTGATGTTGTGATGTTGATGAGCTGGGCAGAAGATAAAATTATTATTGATTTTAACACTACTTCTATCCTATAAAATTATTATTATTATTTGAATTTTGATAGTGGATGGAATATGCAGTTGATAACTTACTTACTTATACATTATTATTTCTGACCCTTACTTTATAATTAATGATTAAAGTTAAATAAAGTGAAATGTAATGAAATCAATAGCTCTTTTCTATAGCTAAATAATTAAAGAGACTATTATGGCTACACTTTTGTTTACTTATTTTAGATAAGGACAACAATTCTACAAAGGAAAGGCGGTGGTCGTTTTAATAATTTCATGAAACTTTGGAGAAGAGTCAACACTTAATTTCGTTCGTACATGTCGTAATAAATAATTAATAATTAATGTACAGACTTGACCCTGACAGTTAAAAATAGTAAGGTTAAATATATACGAGCAAAATTATAGGTGGATGTCCAAGACGTTATCGATTTCGTGTTAAAATTAATTCATAAAGTAATAAAAATTGTGTACGATACTTACTTTTATTTGGAAAATTCTCCTTTCAGATTTGTGAAGGTGAAGTCCAAAATTGTTGATTGCGATTTTTAAATGACACAATTTTTCAAACCTTAAATCACATATATTCAATTCTGTTAGTTAATTACATTTAAAATATTTAGGAGCAAAAGTACATCGTCGTTCTTTGTTCTTCTCCATTCCCTTGCTCAGACAGATGATAACACAGAAAGAATTTGATTTTCAATCACAAAATTATCCAAACTCGTCCCCAAACTGCTCATGCCCCCCATTAATCGTTAAGCTCACTCACTCCATCCCGTTAAATTAATTAATTCCACATTTAAATCACAATTAAATTGGTTATTAACCAATGGTTAATCATTAATTGACTTGGTTTGTTTTGTTTTGGTAAATTTTCCTCCAAAGTGACAAAATGGCGCAACAGAGAATTTGAAGCCTGGCGCTGCCCTTTCTCTTTACGAGCGAGGCAGGTGTGAGATACTAAGTAGCGTGAAATTGCATGCAAAATGGAATTTGCAAATTGCAATTCTTTTTTTTGCAAAATTTCCAAAATGTAACTACAAATAAACAAAATAAGTTATGATCACAAATGACACGAAATAATAAATAGACATCATTTGCCTGACGGTTACCGTCACATGTTCGGTCATTTTGTAAGAATAAGCCCATAGAGTTTTATTAATATAAGCCTCATATTGTGACCCAAATCCTGCAGAATTGTATGAATTTAGGTCCTAAATTTTAGGTCGACTTTTAAAACTAAAAAATCAACATTTTATTTACAAGTATTACTACAATTACATGAAAACTTGCTGGTAAAATTTTAATAATCATTATTCTCCAAACTATTCGCCACACTAGGCCGCGTCATCGCTTTACCCACCTTGGATTCCGCCCGCTCCCCCAAATTTTTGCGATCCGTGACAAAATCCCACCCACTTTTGGTCGTCCCCTTCTTATCTCCGGCGTCCAATTCGTCAATGAACTTTGACATGTTGAGACGATCCCGAAACTTGAATTTTGTCGAGTCTGACGTTATCGAAATTTTTTTGGGGTCCAGCAACTCGTCCGTCTTGTTGTACTTGCACCAACGGATGCTCTGATACGAATCTCCCGCCGTGGTGGACGCCCCATACGAGGAAGACGACGTGTCCACGGACTTCTTGGGCGGGGCCGGTTTGAAACTGTGTCGGGGTTTCGCTTCACCTTGACCTTTCGAAGAAGTGGGGAAAATACTTGGTCAAACTACAGTATTTTGAGCTCCTGTCTTCCACCGGTTTGAATTTTCAGGGGTAAAACAGTTGATAGTCACAAAACGAAGAGAATCTACGCGGAGAATAGAACGGTCGTACGACATTACAAATTGGTCGTGCAGAGTTTTAAAGTAAAGTAAATTGCCCAGAAATGACTAAACATGCGTTGATCTTGACAATTTTGGCGACACGTCATCGAGTCTTGCATTACCAACTTCAAAAAAATAGCATTTCGTACGACTGTCGTATCCTCCCCGTAGATTGGCGTCTTATTGTGGCTATGATACCCCTGAAAATCCAGGTCTTTGGAAGAAAAGGAGCTCAAAATACAGTATTTTGGCAAAATATTTTGCCCATATCAGATCTGACCTTGACTTTTGGCCTTCGCCTTGGCCGCCTCCTTTGCCGCCTGGGCTGCATGTCTCTTCAATTTGGAAGGTTTCAGGTCGGGATGGGTGCCGGGAAGGACGCGGAACTTCATCCAAGTGAATAAATTGTATTTCACACCTTCCCGCATGTCAGCGTGGGCGACTGAAAAAAATAAATTATGGTATAAGTCAGGTCAGGTCAAATCTTGTATTAGTGCAGATTTTGTGATAAAAATTTCAAATTTCAAGCCAGATAAGGCCTTATCTTGTTACCCTCTTTAATGGTCCAAATCTTGTTGAGGATGGGGAAATCTCTGCCGATGGCGAAATGACCGACGACGGTGAGGTAGACGGCCATGAGGAAGGGGATCAGGAAGAGGACGCAGTACAAGCTCGCCACGTACTTGTTGTGCACGGAGGCCAGCTGCTTCCGAAACTTGCCTTGCGCCTCCTTCAACAAAAACAACTCGATATTCGACATGTTCCTGTTCGTATTCGTCGAGTTGGGATGACCCGGATCCGGTTGGTGGTGACAGCCCGAAATTATCTCACGTTTCGACCCAAATCGCATCTAAAATTTGAAAAGTCAAATTTTTTAGGGAAAATCATCTTCCATTTCGGACCAAATCGCATCTTAATTTGACATTTGTGAGGAAATTATCTAGAGTTTCGAGCCAATCGCATCTAAAATTCGAATAATTTGATGTTTGTGGGAAAATTTATCTCGCATTTCGAACAGAATCGCGTTTAAAATTGGAATAATTTCTATTTTTAAAGGAATCTCACGTCCGTTTCGATGGGTTGGAGGTACTCTGTGCAGAGGGAGAGGAGTTCTTTCGTCGACTGACCGTAGAAAAGTGGTTCGTCGAGATTTATGATGCGTCGAAATTCGCTCGTGTCCTGATTTGGGTCCAAATTGAGGAGGGATTCGTGCAAGATTTGGGATATCGGTTTGTTCAACCCAGAAAGACAAGGGGACGAGGGACCGATAAGCCCCACAAGTAGGATGATAACGTAAGTACTCATCTTGAGAAGTAACTGATTTCCGGTCGAAATTGGTAAAAAAAATTTAAAATTCATGCAAACTCTGCTTACTTTCATAAAGCACGAATAAACTCTACGACAACGGATTCGACGCTTATTAATTGGGACTTGAACAAAATTCTAAATAATAATAAATTCCAAAAATAAATTTCCTCAATTTGCAAAATTTTCTAAACTGATTCTAGAATTTTCCGAGTCCCCCATATTTCAAGATGTCGAACGTTCCCTCGGACCCGCCTTCTCCCGCGTCGTCCTATTCGTCCTCCTCCTCCCCCGGAATTCTTCCCCGCTCTGAACTCGCCGCCCTGGTCGCGGCCGCGGCGGCATCGTCGTCTTCACTGTCGCGACACAATTTACTGGAACAAGGAGACGCGGACATTGGCGTGGATCGGATTTCGTCAAAGGTGACTAAATAGATACGAATTGACTTCCGGTTTTTAGTTTTTGCATAAATTTAGTCCCATTTTATTATTTTTTTAAAGTCAAGTCATCTCAGACTGGTAATTTTTGTGCATAAATTTGCATACATCATTTGAATACATTATTTAAATTTGCATTTTTTGCACTTCCGGTTTATAAATATATGCACTATATTTGTAATTTCTTTTAGATGAATTTACTGCCAGTTTGCATTTTTTTCATTAATCAGATTTCTGTGCATGAGTTTACTCCTCTGGTTGCATGAATTTTTTGCATAAGCTCACTTCCGATTTGTTTATGGACTAATTTTTTTTGTCTACTTTTAGTTCTGCTGGGACCAAAAGTGCATAATTTGGGAAGTTTTGAGCATCTCGGTGGCGGCTGGAGGACCCAACTCGGCCGTGGCGAATACCAATCTCGACCCGACGGATCCCCAGGAATACGCCGCCATGCTGGATATCGACTACATGACGTCGAGCAATTTCCACGCCGGCCATCACGATCAGAACAGGTCGACTTGGTAAGACCACCATAAGGGTCAAGGGTCAACATTTACATAATTACTAATTATGCAAATTAGGAGCCTCTCCCTGTACAAGACGGGCCCAGACACGCTCGGCGTTTTCATCCATCTCCTCCAACTGAACGGGAACAGTCGCTCGGCCGCCAACCGACGCTCCCATTCTAACCAAAACTCCACAAATGAGAATACGAATCAAGGGTCAGGGATTTACTTCAAGTATGCGATGTGCCTCGTCAACACGGACGGGGAAGTCGTCAACAAAATTGGTAAGGGACACACTTTACCATTTTTTTTAAGTAAATTCGCTCATTTTGGCGTATGCAATGCTAATTTATGGGAAATTTTGACCAAATTTTTTGGGAAATTCACAAATTTTTACGTCTAAAAATGTATATATACATATTGCATATTTTGACGAATTTTTCGGCAATTTACTGATTTCGTCCCCCAAAACCCTAATTCCTCTCGAATTTTGACCCCTAGCCTAAAACTCACGAAAGCGCGTCCATTTAGGAAAGTCTGGTAATTTATGGTAAAAACTATGTTAATCTCTACTTATGACTTGACCCTGACCTTTCTCCAGAAAACAACACGATCATCAACATCCTGCCCGGTCAATCCTGGGGGGAAGACGAATTCATAATTCTGCACAATTTGTGGGACCCCGACTTGAAACTTGTCCACTACGCGGATCAAGAAAAGCTGATTGTGCGCGTGGACCTCTCGCTCCTCTCCGCGCTCGACCACACGCACGAAGTTTACTCCGCGCCCATCGTCCTCACCTCAATTTTGACCCCACCCACGACCCCGCCTGGGTCCGAACCACCCAGGAAATTCCCACGCTCGAAATCCGCCGCCTTCACCATTCCGCCGGTGAAAACGAGTAATCATGGATTCCAGTTTGGAGGCAAATCGGCCCCAATTTGGGTGACCTCGACGTCGTCGTCGGCAGCGTCGTCGCCGATATTGGAATCCCTCTGGAATTTGAGGGAATTTGCAGATGTGCAGATTCACTGTGACGGAAGGACTTTTCCGGTCCATAAATGCGTCATTTCGGGTAAATGGATGATTTATTTTGTGCGAATTAATACATTAGGATGACCTTTGACCTCAAATTATGACTTAATTGTCGACAACTTTTGACTTTAAAAAATGATTTAATTCTTTGCGGGAGTGATTTTGGGTAAAAATTAAGGATTTAATTGTTCTAACTGATGACGATAACCTTTGACCTTAAGACGTTACTTACTTTGTAATAAACTATAACAACTTTTGACCTTTGACCTAGCCGCCAGCCCCGTCTTTAAGATGATGTTTTCCACCCAAATGTCAGAATCAGCTCGGGGTGAGGTCGAGATCACGGATTTGGGCGCAACGGTGATGGAGACGGTGTTGTACTTCATTTACACCCAGCTCGTCCCGACCACGTGGGATTGGACGAATTTCGAAAAATCCGCAGAGCTCGTCCACGCCGCGGAGAAGTACGGGCTCAAGGAACTGAAGGCCATGTGCTTTGTCTCGCTGTGCGAAAAATTGGACTGCGCTTCCGTCCCTGGGCTCGCCGTGTTGGCGCAGATGTACTCGGCGGAAGGAGCCGTGAAAGAATTCGTCGCCAAGTTTATCATCCGGTAAGAAAAATTGGGATAATAAATAGTGACAATTTTTTTAGAAGATTTTAGGCTTATCAAAATTTTAAGTTCCCGAGATTTGAATAAATTCCCACGGTTAGAATTTTTCTAGAATTCAAGTTCCCCAAGAGTTTTTCTAGAGATTTTAATTGCCTAATAATTTAAATGCTCCAGGATTTTAAATTCCCAATATTTTAAATTCCGCTAGCATTTAAATTTCTAACACTATAAAAAATCATAATAATTTAAAATCTCGATATTTTAATTTCTCAAGGTTCTGAAATTCCAATGTTATTAATTTCCAATTTTAAAAATTCCGCAAATATATGATTTTCAAAGATTTTAAATTCCCAAAAAATCTAAAATCTTATTTTCTGTTTGTCTTTATCCAGGAATATTCAGCGTTTAAAGAACGACTCGAATTTCAACGACTCATTGGAGAAGCATCCGACAGCCTTCACGACGATCCTCTTGTCCGACGCCCTCTCAAAATCGGTCTCCACCGTGTCCACGATAACGTACCTTTAAAAATGTGGCGTAAAAACCTTTAGAAGATTATGATTGATTAATTATCCATCCGATTGATTACTTGATTGATTAACTTTTAGTACTTTTAATTGTCAATTAAGTATGTAGTCTCCGGAGAGGAATAGATTATTAAATTATGTAAGGAAATTAAAATCTTCAAAATTTCAAGTTGGATAAAATCGACATTACTGTTTTTTCTTGGTTTTTGTCGGACGTTGTATCGAAATCGGTTGATGATAAGGCGACAATATGATAACTTCTTTTAAATGTGGCCCGCACGAAAGTTAGGCCTTTAGAAAATCATGATTACATAACTAATTAATTGACTAATTAAATAAATAGTTGATAGATTAATTAAATGATTAATTAATTCATAACTAATTACTTGATTGACTTTTAAAATATTTTATTGTCAATTCAATACTTAAGGAAAGTAAAATCTTCAAAATTGTAATAATTATTTTTTGGTCATGTTATTATCGTCTCTTGATAAGCCATGATTTCACGAGCGGACCTAATTTCGCTTTTGCGTGAATATTTTTCTTAATCGTGTCGTCACAAGAGGTCAGAATGGACTGGTGTTTTCGAGTAAAGCTCATTCTTCTGGTAGAAGTGATGAATTGGTTGACCTAGAAAAAAATTCAAATTTTTAAAAGGTTTTCAAACTTTAGGATTTTAAATTATTCTAATTTTGAGATAAAACTGCTAAAAATTACTTGAACAAGATCCTGGTCAGAATTTCCGAAGGGGCAGAATTGCTCGAGAAGTGACATTAACGCATGGGTGGCTCCAGGGCTGAAATTTTTTCGCAATTTGCATAAATATTTTGCATATATTTTTAAGACCAATTCAGATAAATATTTGGCACATTTTTTCCTTAATTTGCATAGATATGTATTTTGCACATATATTTCCGACATACTTTTCCTTGACGCTCAGTATCCGTTCGGTCAAAAGATCCCACGTGGTTCCTCGCGTGGCTTCGTTTTGACCAATTTTCCTTACTTTTTCTTGAACCTGTTCCAAATTGACCATTTCTTGGCCAGGTTTTAAAATCGAGTCGATTTCCTGGACCGTACTTTTCACGGAGGGGGAAGATTCATCCCCAAGAGTGAAATATGGTCCCAAACGGGTCAACTCTTGATCCAAGTAATCCACGGAAATGGCGTCCATCATGGCTCGCTGGGTTTGTAGGGCGGATCGGGAGTAAGAAATTTTTGCAGAGACGTAATCCTGTCAAAGAACTATTTTTAGGGATTTTTTGAAGAGCTGAATTTATTAGTTTTAAATTTTCTCAGAATTTTACATTTGTCGTAATTTTGAATTTGTTATGATTTTTCATCTTCTCTCACATTTTTTGTAAAGAGTGATAATCGTGTAAAAAATATTTTTTCATGTCGACTTTTTCATAATTTTGAATTTTAAATAATTTTAGATCTTTTAAAAATTTCTCATAATTCTTTAAACTTTTGAATTTTTTCTCACATTAAACAATTGGCCTGTCTTATCGGATCCAGAACGTAACAGGTTTCCCAATTTGGTCAAACTTTTCTCTACGCTTTTCCACACGAGGAAATCAACTTCTTGGTTCAAATATTTGGTCAAATCGAGGGCAGCGTCGATTGGAATGTGTCCTGAAAAGGGAATTTTTAACGTGATATAATTTCCAAAAAACATGCAAAAAGTATGCAAAAAATTATCTACCAGAAAAGGCGAGTTGGAAAGAATCATCCAACAGTTTCGCCCTCATGGTTGGTGTCAACTTGGTGTGATCCATTTCCAGCAGGCGGGCCCATTGGTGCAACATCTCGGACCCGTACATTACACGGAAGTAGCCTAAAATTCGTACCATTTCATACCTCACCTTATCACTAACTTTCGCCAATGCTGTAGCTCAACTATGGCGCAAGTTAAACATATCCAACCCTGGTTATTCATAGCTCATATCTGCACGAATTAATCTGGATTATAAAAATAGGTGTAGTTGCAATTCGTTCGTAACTTACGCCCTAGTTAAACTACAACATTGGCGCAAATTACTCACAAGCTCCGGATAAGCACAGGTCATCTTATCATATCACAATCTATATAACTTTAATTCCTACCAATTGACTCTGGATTGACGAAGAAGAGCTCATCCTCGCCCACGTTGAGGGTAAGGTTGACGCCATCGTTTGCCAGCCAGACCTTCCTCCGACCAGGACTTGGGCCGGTGAGGACGTTCAAGTTGACGGGGACCCACCAGACCTCGTCCCCCGAGGGAATCTCGTTCCGCACATGTTGCCTCTGCGACAGCTGGATTTGCGTGGGGCTGACCCGCCACACGGTGACGAGGGGGTAGCCAGCCTGCAACGTCCACGTGTCCATGATCCCTTTGATCGTGCTGCTGGGTGGGAGCAGGGTTGACCCTTGACCCGAGTCGTCCAAAGCTCCCTGGATTTCCAGGAATAAATCGTCCTGCTCCGTCACGCCGTATTGCCTGGAGGAACAAATTGATACTTAATTGTTGGGAAAGGTTGTAAAAAAATGTGGAAAAAAATGTGATGAGCTTGCAAAAAATTGTGGGAAAGCTTGCCAAAAATGAGGCGCACTTGCAATTACGAATTTCTCAAAACCAAATTTTTTTGTAAAACTTGCACAAAATATAAGGTATTGTGGGGAAAGCTTGTAAATGCCAATTTGCGAATTTCTCACCATTTTTGCAGATAACGTCTCACTCCCTCCTGCAGGATGGGTTCGGTGACGAAATTTTGCATCATTCTGATCAGCGTGGCTGCCTTTTCGTACACGATGTCGTCATAAATACCTCCGATCGCGTCAGGTGTGAGAGGCTCGGACGCCACAGGGTGCGTATTCAGGGACTCGTCCATCGCCATCGCGGTCTAAAACAATAGGTCAAAGGTTAATAAGAAACCTCTCTCCTCGAAAGATTGGTAAAGTTTAATTTTAGTAGGTCATGGGTCAAAGGTTGACAAAGGACTCGATGACTTTATCTCCAAAATCGTCAATTTCAACATATTTTTAATCATTTCTAGGCTCTAGAAATTGATTTTAAAATTCTGAGCGACGTAGTCAGTAAGTTGATCAATAGAATTAAACGGGGAATTTTCTAAACCAGTTTCGATAAATTCCAAATTTTCTGAAGGCCCGAGATCTCCTCCTTCCAAAACTGTCAAAATCTGGAGTGCATATTTTTAGAAAATTGGCGACGACCTCTGCTACAAATGGTCGTCCAGAATTTTAAACAAATTCCCGGAGATGATTATTAAACTGTGCTGATTTTGGCAATCAGTAATTGAGTCCTACATTAATAATATCCTGAAGGTGAAGTGTCTAACTAACCTGGTAAATTTGAGGGATGAACATGTCCCAAGGCCGTAGTTCGGGGTAGGTCATTTGAAGTCCTTGATGCGACGCGAAGGTGGCCCAGCCCTCGTTCAGCCAAATCCAGGTCCACCACTTGCACGTCACAATGTTCCCGAAAAAATTATGGGAAACTTCATGACTCACCGTCAAACTGAGCGAGTACTTTTGCACGGCCGAAGTCTCCCCTTCAAAGTAGAGCAACGCCCTGAAATTGATTATTATTATAATTATTGCGAATCGATTGGCGAAATAGATATTTTAGAAATTTGAGAAATAAAAATTATTAAACTGTAACTCAGAACTTGCAGAACAATCAATTTAGCCTTTTTAAGGAATTTTGAAAAGTGCATTTTTTGGGGAAAAACGTTTTTATTGACTTGACGGTTTTTTAGAAGCTTCTGAATTCTAGCCAATTTAAAAATTAACTTGAAATAAAGTTATACAAAAATTATTTCACGTTAATTTTGAATATATCGAAAAATGTGTCTACAACTTATCTCTATGAATCTGTGAACGTTTTTTATTATTATTTTTGGCGATATTGTTATACAAATTCTAATCAGAAACTTACAAAATTCTAAATTTTCCTAACTCATTTACAACCTAATTTCCTAAAAATTCGTTTCAAAATTTGATATTTCCCCACATTAAATTTTAACTAACCGATCCGCAAAGGTCATGAGACCCCAGTTTTCCATGGCGGTGTAGTAGAATTGTGGAAGGGCAACGTTATCGAGTTTGCTCATGGGGTAGGAAATATTGTAGTAGGACTCGAACGCGGCGTTGACGGTGGAGGAGAGATTCGCCGAGTACACGCCGCCCCCACGGTCGATGAAATAGTAGGGCGCGTAGACGCGATGGATGGCCGCGTCCGGGTAGGGTTGCGGCGCTTCCGAGTACGTCAAATCAGACACGATCATGCACACGAGGTAGGGCGACATGCGTGGCGTGGGGGCAAACGTGTCCAATATCCAGGTGGCTATTTCTGGTCTAAATATGCAAAACAATTTTTAGCACGGATAACGTATAATCAAATCTAATTGCGTTTCTTTTTTTTTAGTAAACAAAATTTTACGAATAATCGTCTTTGTTCAATTAAAATTTTACTCAGAAGTCATTGTGGACCTTCAAAAATGTTATTTAATCTTATAAAAAGTCAGTTTCTCTGCTAAAAATCGGCATTAACTGTAAAATTAAAATTCATATACACAAATTTGTTATGTCTTACAGCGGATTTGTGTCGAGTAAGTGGGCGTTTGAGAGCGCGTGGTATTTGGCGTGGTGACCCAGGCTGATTTCGAACACGGCTTTGAGATCCGGCTCATCCAGACAGGGAAACGCTCTACGAGCATTATTCGCAGCAAAGAGCGTCGTCGACACGTACCTTTGATTCATTACAATTCATAATCAGCACAATTTTCAGCTTTATCATAGTAGTTTGCAAATATTTCTGCAGCTTGAAAAATACGTACTACAAATAAATGTACAACAATGAGTATAAATCGAGAATGAATAAATTTCTGATAATAATAATAATTTCTGATATAAATTTCTGAATAATTTCTGAATTTATGCATTTCAATTTCAACATATTCCTCAACATTTCTAGTTTTTACAAGTAAATATTAGCATGTAAATATTTCAAAATGTGCAACTATCTCGCCTATTTAAAAAAATGCTAACATCATTGAAACATGTATCAAATATGTATATTTTTTAAGTTGGACTCCAAAAATCTCGAAATCAAACAGGATAATTTTTCTTGACTTTGAAAAAATGCATGTAATTATGCAACGCCACTTTTTATTTTTACGAATATTTCATTTAACAAATGTAGTAACAGATTTTCCTTTGCGACGGCCCAAACGCTTCTCTTATTTTTTTGGTTAATATTAAAAATTTTGGGGGTTTCATTTTTATTTTGACATTTTTAACGTAGCATTCCATGACCCATCACCAAACAAAATTGTCAAAATCAGCACATTTCTAATCTCTCGGGTCTGGGAACGTATTCCCAAATTATCGACCATGAATTTGTAGAACAACTCGTTGCTGTTTTTTCTTAAAAACATACACTCCAGATTTTTACACACTTTGAAGGAGATTTCAAGTTTAGGAAGCCTTCAGAAAAATTGGAACCTAATAAAAAAACTGGCTGAAAAAACTGGCTACTATTCCATTAATCAACTTACTGACAACAAATTTGTCGCCCAGAATTTAAAAATAAATTCCCAGAGCCGATAAATGATTAAAAATGTGCCGATTTTGGCGATGCGTCATCGACACCGAATTTGAATTTTTAAAGGATATTCGGAAAAAAATTCCAAAATTCATGTTTTAGTGTTTTTCATAACAATTTGTGTGTACGTACTTTGTCTCGCTGGTGGCGGGGTCGACGTAGGAGTCGAGATAAATGCCGTCCAGTCGCGTGGGTGAGATGGGGGCCGTGTAGGGGATGTAAAGCTCGTAACTTTCCCCCGCAACCAAAGCCGTGGTCAGATTTACGAGGAAAAAATTATATTCTGGCTGGGAACCAAAGCCTCGGATCGATTGTGGGACGCCGACCGAGTTGTGGACCTGCCCAAATAAAAATTACATACAAATTTACTAATTGGTGCGGTTTTTAATAATAATTGGTACAAGTTTGGATGAAATTGTACAAATTAGTTGAAACATGTTTCTGCAAAAGTAAAAATGGGGAAAATTGGACACATGCAGTAATCAAAATTGTAGACCGATTTTAGAATAACACGATTTTTTTTACAAAGTTTGGACCAAAAATTGTCAGAATTTAAGACATATTTGTGAAAATTTTGGTGCCTGCTGAAGCCAAAATTGCAGACCAATTTCAGTAAAAAAAAAAATTGACATGATTTCTTTAAATCTGAAACTTTTGGAGGAAGACTTTGCAAGACTTTTTTTTTGAAGAAAATTCCAAAGTTTGACCAAAAGATTATCAAAATGTGTGAAATCCTCCTCACATAGATTCCCCCCTCGTTAATATCCAAATCCAGAACGTGGAGTTTGATAACGTCGGTGGCTTCGACGCAGTCAAACCTGATCCAAACTTTCCCTGGGGCTGAGAACCTTGGAAATTGTGGGATTTCATCGAGGACAGAAATGATCTCGAGTTTGTACGACGTCGGGAGAATGTTTCTCGGCAGGCGGAATTCCTGCGCCACGCCCACCGAAAATATCGCAAATATGACAAAAATACCTAAGCGTCCCATCGTTCCGACTTTTATAAAAACAATTGGGATAGAACTGACTTTTTGGGGTGTTGGGTCAGGATCTCTGGTTGGTTATCAGAATTCCGCTTATCTCGCAGTGTACTTACCTTATCAAATTTGCGTAAAATACGATGACAATGGCAGTGACAAAATTTGCAATCTTTTTGGCATTGATGGATAAGGAAATTGTATCGATGTGGGAACTAATTGGAAATACCAAATAATCCGGATTGAGTAAGACTTCAACATGAGATTATACGTAATTAAGTATGTAAATGAATCCGAATTTATGCAGATTACAAAAATACAGGTCACATTTGATTAAACTTGGTTATAAATTTTCAGAAAATTTGAATTTAGTTTGAAATTTAGTAATATTTGTAGTATGGATCTTCTTCTTCCTCCTCCTCCTCCTCCTCTTCTTCTTCTTCTTCTTCGAGTTCCGTGGTGGTTGCGACGACGGGGACCTGTTCGTGGCTCGAGGAGCGACTACTGCCTCCGGACGAAGTGGTCGTCGGGGTCCCCGTGGCGCTGGAGCTGGAACACTTGCTGGTCAAGTAGGACGACGAGTTGTCCTCGTCTTCGTCCCCGTTTTGTTTGTTGTTGCTGTTGGTCTTTTTGATGTACCTGGTCTGCATTGTTTTCGCCAATTTGGCCAGTTTCTCAATGTCGGATTGAAATTTTTCCAAAATGTCGACATTTTGTGTGATTGGAACACCGTTTTTGACAAATTCGGAAACCAGGGCAGACTGTTGAACGATTTGATGACCGGAAGTGGGTTCTTGATTGGCAACCAAGTTGTCTTTTTTGCTGGATTTTTCGACTACTGGAATATCCTGGAAAATTAAATGAATAATAATGACTGATAATTTAACAATTTTGTTTAAAAATCATGCTTCTTTTTTAAAATACTAATTCAAACTTTAATGTTTCATTTCTTGTACTGCAAAGCAAGAAACGCAAGAAAGAATGCGCCCTGGATTTCTTGCAGGTCAAATTATTTAGCTGCAAGGAACCATTTGGAACCACACGATTTCATTATTTCTCACCGATTCAGAGGACGACTGCTCAGCCTTGTCCTTCGGTAGAAACAAGACTTTCATCTCCAAAGCAAAGAGGTGACGAATCTGGACCTTGAAGGACTCCAAAGTCTCCCAAAACTTGGCCCGTGCCGCGGTCAAGTCGTCCATTTCCTGGCGAATCTTCTCCTCGGAGTAGAGATGACATCGAAGGGCAGCTTTCGTGTCCCAGTAGCACCCCCAAATTTCACGGGTAACCTTCAAAACGAGGCGGAGGAGACAACAGAGGGCAAGCAAGACGTAGCCGAGTAGGATGAATTGGAATAGAATTGACCATGACCAGTAGGCAAACTCCATGTCGGCGAAGGTCACAGAAGTACAGAAATGGGGTTTATTTTCAAGAAGAATTTGAATAATGGGTCTTGTTACATATGTAATTGACAATTTTGGCACGAAATATTTCGCCGAAATTATGCTCATGCGTAAAAAATGCGTATTTATCTATGTTCCCTTCGTAACGATGATGCTTTCCTACAGAAAGCCAGAAACGGATCATGTGGCCCGAGCCAGGTTGTTATCAATATGTAATTCGGCTCGACAACTACCATTTTTTTCCCACACGTTTTGCTCATCTTTGAACTTGATTCCTAATTTTGCATGTTCTTGTAAGTCGATTGGATAAGTTTAAGAAAGAGCGCAATAGGATGGATGACAGATAGACAATGACGGGTGCATAAGCCCTGACTCGGCTAAAAAGAGTTAAAATTTATTACAATTAATTATCTTTAATATTACCTCAAAAACTTCTAAATCCATCATCGAACCAACCACCAACAAAAGCGACGACAAAGTTAAAATTCTATCAAATAAGGGAAAATCTGCCTACTTCAAAGAACAATCTTGCTGGTGTAAATTTTTTTAAAAATTAGCAAAAGCAAAATGCATACATCTTAGATTGCAAGGTTATCACGTGCAAAAATAAAGTCAAATTGTGGACAAATTGTGACCTTATCAATCCATGTTTCCGACTATTTCTCATCTTTCTCATCTTTTTCTCATTTTTCGAGCCTCTTGTTATCTCATCCTCTACAAAATCAGATACTTAAAAATAAACGTCTCCCACAGAAAATTTTTAATTGCAATTAAAATTTAGTCCTAGTCAAAATTTAATTGTAAGTAAAATTAAAAATTAGCAAAAATAAATAAATTGCATATAAATTGCATACATTTGGGAAAATGAGAACCGTTCGTTGCCCACAGGCAGAAAAAATCAAATAGAAACCAGAATCCAAAGCGAACCAACACAACAACAACACAGCCGTCAAAGTCAAACCAAAACTGTAAATTTTTCTGCCAACAAAACACTAGTTAACTTTTCGCAATCATTTTAATCCAATTTAAGTTAAATATGGCTGAAAAAGGGTAACATTTTTGGTCGCGAAAAGAGTATTTTTCTGTGCAGTTTTTTTAGAGAAAATGTCGTTAAAAATGTGAAGTTACTATTATTTAATTAATGAGGAACGACTTTGAGGAGGTGGTTATCATCAGTTAGTGCTTATCTTCAATAGTTCTACTCGATTATTGCGGTGTGGTGTGGTCGGTTATCCTCAAAAGGATGTTGTTTAAATGTTAATTAATAAACTCCAATTTTAATAATCAGCTTGTTGCATAAATTTCCGTAAAATGTTGGGAAACAGTACAACATTTTGTATGTTTTTAATAATCCTAATTAGTTAATTATTTGTGTATCGTATAATAAATTGACTTTGATTGTTTAGATTACGGAGGGGAAGAGGAAAATGGTCACGTCGGTGGTGGTGGGGACGATAACGGATACGGGTCCCAATCTCTGGGCGAATTTCAAAAGGTCGGCTCTGTCCTGGTTGACGGTGGAGATCGATTTGGCGTCAGTGCGGTCACTTTCGACATGCAGGAGGAACTGATTTGGATGGGAAATCGTGGCGTAAGTCGAAAAACAACCACATGCAAAGTTAATCACATGGAACAATATCTACAGTTAATCATTAAATATTTTACTTGAAACAGGGTCACGTTACGTCATACTATGGCGCAAATATGGAGAAATACACGTAATATTAAAAATGCTAATTTACTAGACAAATCAAATAAGTAATTAATTACAATTATAAAATTAGATCATTCCAAGTCACAGCGAATCAAGAAGTCCGACAAATCTTGACATTTGACGACCTCATCCTCATTTTGAGCGAGTCTCAGCTCCGTGGCCAGATTAGGAGAGGGCTGCCCATGTTTACGCATCTGTATTAAGCAATTTCTTAATAATAAGAGGTGACCTTTGACCTCATTCAGTTGCTAATTTTGAATTTTGTTCTTGTCCAGATCTGAAAATCTTCTAAACATGCAGTGCATGTTGCAAACCTCGCTGACCACGGTGCTTATGGGTGGACATCAAGAAACCATTGTGGAGTTCGACCTTTCTCAAAACATGGAGACGAAAACGGTACATTTTGATTTGTGTCCGCAGTTATCGTTTTCCTGCGTATCAATTCGTTTTATCTCAATGCAGGTGCACATTGGTGGGACAGGATGCGCCATCCTGCGCGGCCAAGGAGGTCACAACCGGATCTGCGCAGGGTTAACTTCCGGCCAAGTTTATTTCCTGGATTCACGAACGTACAAAAAGGAACAAAGCATCGATGCTCATTCTGGCAGTTTGTCTGACCTCGATGTTCATGGGTAATGAATTAGATAGACCAGAAGTCAGCTTTGCGGTGGATACGTAGATACAGGCCTTTAACATGGACTATTTGTTTGGGAAACATGTCCGTCGATATTTTCTGCTTAAATATGAACTTAAAAATTTGGATCAAAAATACGATTAACTCGGTAACAAGTTGTTAAAGACCAAAGTCTTCCAAATCCCAATTTTGTATACAATTTCACTCAAACTTTTGAACGGGCCCAGGTACCGAGTTCATTCGAGGTTTTTGAAATAATCCTAGTTTTTGGGTTGAATTTTACTGCAAAAAATCTCGAGCGACACATTTCCATATTTAGTATACCAATAACACATGTCATGTCAAAGGCTTGTCTACGACCACTGTCAACTTTGCTCGTGTCCGCATCACAATAATTTTCTCTCCTGAACAGCAACCTACTCGTCACCTGTGGCTTCTCGTCACGACACAACACCTGCAGCGTGGACAGATTTCTAAAAATTTATGACCTTCGCGTCCTCCGTTCCTTGGCTCCTATTCAGGTTTCCATCGACCCCATCATGCTCCGTTTCCTGCCTTCGTTCTCCTCCCGTATCGCCGCCCTCAGTCCGTCGGGCCAGATGGAAATTTTGGAGACGCAGGCGCTCTCCACAGCAAACTTTTTGATATATCAGGTCACCTCGAATGGTTCAGAGTCTCGGGCCTTCGACGTCTCCTCGTCGTGTCATCAGCTCGCTTTTGGCGACGAAACGGGCACGCTCAACTTATTTTCGTCCAATCCGACCTCAATGTTCAACCCGTTTTCGAGGGGAACGGAATTTCCGGACCCTGTGGAACAATTTACTCCCATCAGTTTCAACATGGAGGACGTCAACTCGCCGTGCTTGTCGAGCGTGCCGCTACCTTTTGTGACGCAGACGGGGCTGGGTAAATTGGAAATTATGCTAATTGAAATATCGGTAAGGTTTTTTAATTTAAAAAAAACTTTGCAGGGAATGAAACTCTGTGTTCGGACTGGCCGACGTACCTGGTTCAACCCGGGTATCGCAGGCACCCCGCGGTGGACCAGTCTCTTCTCCAGTCGATGAAAATGGTGGGACCGATCGGATATGCCCCGAACCCTGGAACGTTTCGGAGGAATCAGATGCAGTACAAGTTTGATGCCAAGAGCATGAGCGGGGGGACGCTGACCAATGTGAAGCAGCCGCTCAGCCCCAGTTCCGCCTTTGTGATGATGGGGTAGGAAAATTTAGAGTTATTTAATTAGTTGTAAACTTGACGTAAACTTTCTGCTCATCCTTTTTCTCCTCTGTTAAATGTTTGGATGATGGAAACTCAAAAATTAAGTAAAATGCAAAAAAAATATCGCAAGATAAGAGATATAAGTGCAAAAATTTATAATAATTCAGTGAATTATGGGAAAAGTTTCCTTAAATCTTGAGTTGAATTTTAAATTAAGCGAGATATGAAAATTATCCAAAAAATGCTATAAAATTCCACAAAAATGATCAAGATTCCATCACTTAAAGTTTCCTTAAATTTGAAGTTGGAATTTTAAATTAAGTGAGATATAAAGAAGTTCAAAAATTGAATTTGTGCCAAAATTCGGCAAAAATGCTCAGAATTCTATCCCTTATCTAATCCTTATCACTAACTTTCAGTCCTGGGAGTCACCGTTCTTCACCCGCACATGGAAAACCGTTCTCTCCTCCGGGAACGTCCCCGCAGTCACCCCGCTCGTCACGAGGAGGTCGACCACCCCACTCTCACCATCATCATCATCACCACCACCACGGTGGTGGAGTCACGTCACGCGGTCATCACTCCTCATCGTCCTTATCTCCAAATAAGTTTCACATTCCAAAACGATACGCGCGGATTGAGTGGAAAAAGTCAAGCTTCGAACTTCCCGATATGGAGCCCTTCAACAAAACCAAGCTCTCAGGGTTGGAAGCCATCACGGTCAATTCGTACTGCAACTCGATGATCCAAGTCATTTACCACATCGACTATCTGAGAGGATTTCTGATGAGCCATCTCTGCAAACGGGAGGGTACGAACAATAGAAAAAACTCACATTTATAAATTTACTAGAATAATTTTCCAATATTTTGTAGTACTAATTTTATCCCAGGGTCAAATTTGAACGAATTTTGGTCTCGTGTGCAGAAATAATTGCATGTTTTGTCAATTTGATTTCGTAATGGGTTTTATCCCAGAATAACGTTAGGTCTCAAATAATTAAATATTTTGTCGAAACTTGCGAAATATGGGTGGCAAATTAAAATGCTTAAATATTTAATGCAAAATACTTCGTAATTTGGACCAAATTGACACGATTTTTATTGAAATTTCAGCCTGCCTGAGCTGCGAGTTGGGCTTCTTGTTCTACATGTTGGACCAGAGTCGATCCCTTCCTTGTGCAGGGAGCAACTTTCTCCGATCCTTCAGAGTTGTCCCGGAAGCTACCGCATTAGGATTGATCCGACAAGAAAACCAGGCCAAACAGAGGTCCGCACTGTATCGGTTAATCTCTGTAAGCACAATAACAAAGCATAGTAATTAATTAATTGCTTAATTCTATAATTAATTTAAAATCTTCACCTGAATAGAACTGGAATAGATTCATCCTCCATCAAATCGAGACGGAGACGACGGACAAGAACGAACACTCGACATCGACGGAGAACACGATCCACGACCTGTTCGCAATGAAGCAGGAGAACGTCAACAGTTGCGCGAGGTATTTATATTGCGCAAGGTTAAGTTAAGTGTGTTTACATGTGCCAATAGAAACAAATTTTCCGTAGGTGTGGCAAAGTATTGAGGAAGGAGTCCGTCGTCCTCCTCTCGAACCTATTGCACGACGGTTAGCTAGTTAACTTATATGTAAATAAGATGGCATAGCGTATGACTTTTACCTAATTGTCTATTTCTTTATTTATAGTTTCCGGAAACATTGACCCCAATCAAGGCAACTTTGTCCACCTTTTGGAAAAGACGCTTTACCCTGAACAAACCACTCCGGCGTGGTGTGACATTTGTCGCAAGTATTCGACCACCTTTCAATCTCGCGCACCACAAAATCTTCCCCATATCGTCGCCGTAAATACGTGTTTGGATGGGTCGAACAAAGTCAGTTTTTATTCTAACGGGGAAATACATTCTCAGAAATTATAAAAAATATGATTGATTTGTTTGAAGGACTTTGAAGTTTGGATGGCCCACATGGAATCGAAACTGGGAGATAAATCTGTCCGAATTGGTGGAGCTGCTGCTACCACGGCGGCGTTGAGTCGTCGCGATATTTCGATGGGTTCGCCGTCTGATCAGTTTTTGGGAGGATTGTCGCCCTCACCGGGAGCACTTCCAGGGGGATCGTCGTCTAATACGTCTTCAGGTCCTGGGCATTTGAGATCGTGCCGATATGGGAATGCGTGCACGCGACCGGACTGTAAATTCTGGCATGAGGATAGAAATCCTTTACAGGGAGGACATGGTAAGCGTTGGAATTTTAGTGATTGAATTTTCAATATAAAAAGTATGATCTTTTCCAAAATTGTCAAATTTTTGCAAGCTTTTAAATTAAAAGTTTTAATCTCCAGAAAAACAGATTTTGTCACAAATTTGAAATAATTTCAATCAAAACACAAATGCATAAGTATGAATGTTGGTAATTTTGACATGATTTGGATATTTTATAACGCTGAAATTTTAGTCGTCAGATTTCTAGACTGAAGTTTATGATCCAACATTTTCAAAGACGTAACACATTTATTCAAAGTTGTAATCTCCATATTTCAGTAAAACAAACCGAGTTCGACCTAAGTCCTGAGGTGCAAGTGAAATGGTTACCTTCCAAAATAAGGATCAGTATTGGAGAGAACGGGCGGCTCTCGGTTGTCGATTTGGACACGTCACCACAATCCTCTTCTCCAACGGATGACATGGACGATGACGAGTCTCAACTGAGTCCTCCCTTCACATCCGACTACGAGCTCACCTCGGTCGTCGTGTACGTCAAGGATCCCGAGGCGGAGGATAAGCACAATCTCGTTTCTCTTATCAGAGTAGCGTCCTCATATTTGGAGAGGGCGGGTCAACCCGTTCCTGCTGAGGGAGCGTCGTGGTTCCTCTTCAACGATTTCTGGTAAAGCAACCTTTTTTATTGGGTGGACTTGCCCAGCAGTTTTTATTAAAATTTCGTTGGCAGTTCAAAAATTTGGAAATTCATGTGGTAATTTCAATAGAATTAACTTAAATGGAGGCCTCCCACTCTCCGAGTTTGACGAAACTAGTGTCAATACTGTTAATAAATTTAATTTATGATATATAATTTACCCTTAGAGTATCTAATAATAATATCTAATGATATTATTATTAGATACTCTAAGAATTTACCATTTGCTGAAATATTGGTCCATATTTTTTAAATGATACTCTTACTTGAATTTTTAAACCGGATTCTTAATCATCCTTTTGATGTCCAATTTTTGTGGACAATTTTGACATTCCGGTCGTAATTTCAATTGAATTTAGTTCGGATTTTAGTTTGCAATTTGTCCGGGTTTTAAAACGTACAAACTGACGGTTATTTCCTCTTGCAGCGTGAAACAGGTCCCCGCCACAGAAGCGTTGTACTTCTCCCCCAAGTGGAAATTCCCCTCTGTGGTGTACTATCAAAAGGTGAGGATGCCACCGCACTTCCGCTCTTTTCCCATCGTCCCCACCGTCACGTCCGAAGTGCTGAAGGACCTCTTCCTCCCAAAACCTAAGGCGAAGGAAATTCCTGGCACGAAGAGCAAAGTGGCCAAGCACCCACCCGTCCCCCTCCCGTACAAGCCCCTCGACCCGGACGAAATTCCGCAGAGGGGAGAACTCGTCGCTATCGATGCCGAGTTCGTCACTCTTGGCCAGGAAGAAACCGAGTTGAGAAGTGACGGGAAATTGAGCACGGTGAAGCCGCAACAATTATCGTTAGGTGAGACATGTCACGCCGTATAATCGGAGACTTAAGCCTTTATCATGTCTTATCGGACGGTCGGTAAAATTCATCCATCGAAAATTTTGATTCAAAATTAATCCAAAAATTAGGATTAGGTATTTTAAAAATGAAATGTAGTCCGTAGCTCTCCGCGTCAAAAAGTTGTTAAGCTCGATATTGATTGGGATGGTATATAAATTGAGATTTTGGGAAATTTTGATTATTAATAACTTTTTAATGGGCAAAGCTACCTAGTTAATTTTATTTTTGAAATTCCAATTTTTGGGTGGATTTTCAAGTAACAAAATCGTGAAGGACATAGAATAACCGATCGCGATAGAAAACCGATAATACATGTTAAAGCTTATCTACCTTAAGGCACACGAAGATTTTTATCAGATTGTACGTAACAAACTTTGTCCTTAATTTTCCCAGCTCGCGTGACCTGTCTCCGGGGTCAGGGTCCGCTCGAAGGCACGCCCTTCCTCGACGACTACATCTCCACGCAAGAAGTCGTTGTGGACTATCTGACCAAATTCTCTGGCATACAACCAGGCGATCTGGACATCAACTACAGCTCGAAACATCTCATAACGCTCAAGTCAGTCTACTTAAAGTTGAGGTTTCTCATCGACTCGGGCGTCAAGTTTGTAGGTCACGGACTCTCGAATGATTTCAGGTGAAAGAAATTCATCCCCACAAAAAAATATACAATTTAAAAAATAATAATAATAATTTCTGCAGAGTTATCAATCTCGTCGTTCCGGCGGATCAAGTAATTGACACGGTGTCACTATTTTATCTTCCGAATCAGAGGATGGTGTCGCTGCGATTCTTATCGTGGCATTTTCTTGGTAGGAAACCAAACCATTACATCTTTGTTCGAGGCATAGATAAGCCTTCAAAATGTGTTATCGGTTTCGGAAATACAAATATACCCCACAAGATTTTTGGGTAAAAATTAGCCCAAAGGTTGGGATTATTTCAAAACGAATACAAACAAAATCTTGGGGACATTGGGACATATTTCCCACACCGATAACCTTTTTAAAGGCTTATCTACGATTATATGAATCCACCGCAACGTGCATGTGAACTTTAAAACCATAATCCTGGTCTTTTTTTGCGTTATTTAAGGTGAAGTGATCCAATCTGAGACGCACGATTCTGCGGAGGACGCACGTGCAGCGTTATCCCTCTTTCGAAAGTATGAGGAATTAAAAGAGTTTGGGAATTTGGACCAAGCAATCGAAGAATTGTACGAAGTTGGGAGCAGATTACAGTGGAAGGTGAACGGGAGTGATAAATAAATAGAAAATTAAACCTTCCACCAATTAAGGAAATTTTGGACTATATATTTGTAACAAATAAGTGATAATTAACTAGCAATATTAGTAAAATCCACAATCTGGACGCAAATTTTAATCTCTTTTAATCAAGTGTGAGAGAAGAGGACGCATTTTTAATCAAATTGTCACGACTTTCGCTACATTTCTACACCGCACCAATTTAACAAGGAAATCGAAATTGTTTAATTAATTAATGATTTAGTTTAAAGTGTTATTTTTAGTCGGGAAAGTGTATGAATGTGGTGTGTTTGTGTTATATCTATTTTTGTCGCTGCACTATGAATTAATTTACATGTTGTGATTTTAATTATTGTCGTAATTATTTTTTAACAAGAGCGAATTATTATCACTTTGTTCCAATTTCGCCCACATTTATTATTATTATCGCGTATTATTATCAAGTATTACAATTTTGTGTTAATTTCTACTACTCCTCGAGATTAAGGAACCTCTCAGTATGAAGAATGTTGTGAATTTCTACGAACGCGAAGAACAAGAAACGAAATGTGATCCTGTAGCTGTAATTAAGTAGCTGTAATTAAGCGAGAAACAAAAAGTATTTCCAGTTTTACACGAGACTTTAATAGAGACGAACTATGAGCAAATACAAAAATTATTGAATAGTTTAATTGGTGGTACACGGTACTTAGAAAAATAAGGAATTTGTTACAATTATGCATGAGAAATAAAATTAATTATTTGAAATAACATACCCAAATTAAAGCATCAAACCTTGTATCATATCACATATATTTTACAGGTTAAATAAATTGATTATGGAATGTAAAAGGGTATTACACAACAATATGCTTTTAATTTCGATCACTCACATGTAAATCAGTTAATGAATTGGTTAATTAAATTAGTTGGTAGTAAGCTATGATTTTTTCATGTAATTTTTTTGCATGTACTTTTTACCCCGAGACGTGGGAGACGAGTCATCAAGAAAAACATGGTTGTGCTGTGCCAAAGTCAGTGCAAAACTTTGGTTAATTTTTCGCAAATAAATACTGCATAATTTGCTAATTGAGTAACTAATTGGAAAGATTTACTTGATATTTAAGGGCTTTAATTACGTATTGTATTGGTAAGTCGGGGTTATTTTTTGTCCTTCATCATTCTTTGATTTGTTATGGTTTTGTACTTTTCGAAATTTTGATTCAATTTACAATTACAATTTGTTGAATTTAAAGGTCAACAGCTCGGGAGAAGTCAGATCGCCATTATGAAGCTAAATATCGACCTAGTTTAATTAATAAACGTGGCGCAAGGCAAGATTAGCTAATCATTATGGATCTTCCACCTCCTCCTCCTGTTCCGATGCAGTCGCGCATCTCTAAACCAAACGATAAGATAGAAGCACCGATAATTGCTTGTAATGATAACTTCAATTTGCCAACGGGTAAGTAATAGGTTATCTATATCATCATGCTTATCCGTCATTAATACTTGTGTCGTCATTAGGCCGGATAAGGCGACCCTCCACGCCAAACAAGTCTTCGACAGGAGTGCTCACTTCTAAAAATGTGGGGGGAGGTTCTTCTGGGGGCACGTTGCCACGAAAGGGCCGAGACGAAGTTAAAAAACAAGGGTCACGAATTAGGTCAGCCTCTGCGGGGAGGGATCACAAGACGGGTGAGCCAATTTAATAATCGAATTAGCTTCTGATAAGCTCGTATTAATGTTTAAATTAATAATTGACAGAAATGTCATCCCGCTATTGGACATACCTCTTTGAAAATTTGGAGCGTTCAATTTCAGAAATTTATGAAGGGTGTGAAAAGGAGGAGAATATTCGGCAGTGTAAAGTAAGTTTTCTAATTTCTAATTTATTCACAATTTTGGTTTAATAATTAAA
The DNA here is from genome assembly GCF_002217175.1 of Folsomia candida. Lineage (NCBI taxonomy): Eukaryota > Metazoa > Arthropoda > Collembola > Entomobryomorpha > Isotomidae > Folsomia > Folsomia candida. The sequence continues at coordinate 451,898 of NW_019091246.1, read as the reverse complement.
CTTAAGTAATTTAATGTTTGAGTATTTGAACTATTTTTGAGTTTGACGAGTTTGGTTTATTAAATTCGATATAGTTGATGACTCATTTTTCAAATTTTAAGTGAATCGAGTTTACAAAAATTTATCTCGTCGTTTGGAGCAATAATATTTCAGCTTGAAATTCAATTTCACCATTTAACAAGAAAATTGCATATAATAATTCTTTTTTTCTAAATCGTTCCACTTTTTGTTTCCAGGAAGTCATCCTAATTTTGGAAAACTACACCCGTGACTTTACCAAACTGATTGAATGGTTTCATCTCAAATGGAATTATGAAAAGACGCCACCTCCCATGCGAACGGCTCCACTGGCCTGGGAAATTCGGAAACCATCCCTCTGCCTCGTGCGTGAATATAGTTAATTGTTTAATGTAGAACTCGATGACTCGAGTTCTACACTAAAATTGTCAAAATTAACACATTTGTAATCATTTCTCGGCTCTGGGAATTTACTCTAAAATTCTGGACAAGTTATATAATAAGTCTTTATTGTCAAAAGGTAACAACTTGATAACATGCTGATTTCCAACCATTGACATTTAACTAATTTGTTTTTAAAATTAATTTTTAAAATTCGGGACAAGTTTGTCTACCAAGTTGTTGCCAATTTCATACATTCCAGATTTTTGCAGTTTTTGATGGAAGAGATCATAAGATTAAGAAGCCTTAAGAAGATTGGAACTCTTCTGGCTTAAAAAACTCACGGCCATTCTATTAACCAAATTTGTCGTCCTGAATTTTAAAATAAATTCCCAGAGCCGAGAAATGATTAAAATGAGATGTTTAATGTGACTAAAATTTAACGAGTAACGGTCGAGTCCTACCTTAAAAATTAGAGACTGATCGTAAATCCTGAGAAAAAATTCAATCTATAAAATTTAATCTCTCCATTTTATTTAGCTCCCACACACCCAAGCGTATGAGAAACTTGTTGGAATATCGTCCACCAAACCGAAATCTCAGAAGATAGATCAGAAGGTGGATCCTCCTCGTCCTTCTTCTCGAATAGGTTCGACCCCACCACCCACTTCTCCACTACCCGCATGCGCAGAAGGGATGATAAAAAAGGGTCGTGCCACACCCCCTCTTGCTCCTTCTGCTCCTCTCCCCAATAATAATCCAGCTAATAACCCCGTGTTTTGTGTGCCTCTTAACACCACCACGACGATCGACATTGGCCTCCAAACCGACTTGGACGAAGATCCTGACATCTTCTACTTCGCGGGGGGTCGCACCGTGGCCTGTCAAACCGACAGTTTGGACGAGTATGGGCCCCTCAGCCCCATTTCCTTTAAAGAGATGCCCGCCATCCTGGTGCTGAATACGTCATCGTCAGAGTCCGATTTTGGCGAGTGTGACGTCGTGGCTCCCATTAATTCCGACCCTGTCAAAGTAGTAGACACTGAATTAATGAACGTGTCGACAACCTCGTCATCAATGTTGCTATCCGTATCGACAACGTCGTCCTTGACGTCGAGTGATTTTTGTGCTACTAACAGCAATTCCGCGGCGATAACCACTAATCCAAGACCGATAACACCAATTGAGACCAAGTCAAGTTCAACTCAACTTTCGGCAGGTGTTTTAATCTCAGATGAACATCAGACAGTGACCACGACGGAGAAGGAATCGGCCGTGGCGAAAGTGACGACGACAACCACGAGAACGTCGACGTTTGCGGAGAAGGCGAAAAATGGGATGCTACGACAAAGCCAGGTCCAAGCAAAGTCCGTGTCCAGTTATTTGAACAAGGTAGGAACGACGACGACGACGACAGGGGCGGCGACGGCGACCAAGTCGACTGCACTGACGACACGGAGTAACAGTGCCAATAATAAAGTGACGTTGACATCCAGCAATATTCGACGAACTCTTGTGAGCAGTTTGAAACCGGCGACGGCGACGGGGCGGACGGGCGGAGGAGGAGGAAGTCGCGTTACGATGGCCCCACCCGTCATTCCGAATTATAGGAGCAATATTGCGAGCAGGTGTAGAACTGCGGTGAACACGGGACAAGTCACCGGACAGCCGGTAGTTGCACAATTTTATGGAAAATTAACAATTTTAGTTTGATTTTTGATTTGGTTACGTTCTAATTTTAATTTTCTTGTCGCGTGGGTTCGATTTCTTGTACAAATTTCAGGGATTTTGTTCCCCCCAAAAACAGAAAATTACAGTAACATCGGAATTTTTATCCGGTCTAAATTCGAATTAGACTTTTATGAAAGGAACATAAGAACTCGAACCTACACATCTTTTTTTTATAATTTCCTCACATCATTTCTGAAATCTTGTAGGAAACGCAGCCTCAAAACGTGAAGTGTTGCCCTAAAGAGAAAACTATTAACAAATCTGCTGTCGTCGTCCCCCCACCGCTGTTGTCTTCCGCTACTGCTGCTGAATCTGCTGCTGTTCTTTCTAATTTTAAAGCTCTGCCGCCTTCTCCTTCCATTTCTAGCGCAAAATCCGGCCAGTCTTCTGCACAAGGGACACGCGACAATAATAGCACTACCACTTCCGGTGTAGAGGTATAATTCACACAGAGAAAAAATATTTGCTCACGTCAAACGTTGTCATCCTCAATTTGTTTTGAGGTGTCGATAACATTTTCAATACTTTCTTTAGAAGTTTGTAACATTGATTGTTTTTTAACCTACTTTGACGTGAGTATTATGACTTCAATGTATTTTTTATGTCAGGACGTGGTTCGTTAAAAATCTGTCCGTTTTTGGGGGTTTAAGAATTCATTATTCTTAAAAATACACTTAAAAATACGCTAATATTTTTAGTAAAAATCTTTCTTTAATTTTACACATCTTGCTTATAATCCTTTGCTAATATTTTTCTTTATAATAATTAAGCGCAATAATTGTGTGATTTTGTGTGGAGTTTGTGTGTGTGAATTTGTGTTGTCTGTTTTTACGTCGTGTGTGATTGTTTTTAAATGGAAAAATTCCGTGAATTAAAAATAAATGTTTTTCTCCACGTTGAAAATAGATGGGAACGACGACAACAACGGTTGTTCTTCCCACGGCGGCGACGGTCTCATTTTCTATGAAGCATGGAGGGATAACCAGGTCGAAATCGATGATCAATCCATTTCCTACTTCTTCTTCTTCCACTGGAGGAGGAGGAGGTGGTAGATTGACGAACAAGTCGAACGGTGGGAATAATGCAAACAAGGGGCGAGGAGGTCAAGGGCTGGGGTTGATCAAGTCGTCCGGATCATTTAAACGGTTGCATTCCAACAGCTACATCTCACTCCCGGATGAAACGACGTATGCGAGAAAGACGATCGATGCGGGTAAGCAATATAATAGCGTGGAAAAATTGTGGGAAAATATGCGGTGGATTTTTTCCTCTAACGAACTTTCCTCTTCGTAACCTTTGCAAACTTATGGGAACGTTTGTAAAAGTTGACGAATTGTATGAAAAAATTCAATTATTTCGGAAAGATTCGTGTACATTGCAATGTTGAAATGTGTCCTAAAATTAAATAACCCCTACCACCATCACCCGAAATAATAGATGACATCCTGTTTAATGTCGTCCAGAAAATTGGAAAATTTTGAAATTACTTCATTTTACAAGATTAATAAAGTTGTCGTTATTTCAGACGGATGGGAAACTGTAAAGACGAGATCAAACCGTTCCAAATGGTCGTCATCCAACTCTTCGCTTGGATCTTCGAATGCGAACAATCAGTCGCGAAATTCTTTGGATAAGGGAACCCCCAAAAAACGTGGTGACTCACAAACTTCCAATAAGAAAGAGTCCTCTTCCACCTGCACGACGGAGAAAAAGGGGCCGAAAGATGGGATTTCTGTGGAAAATGATAAAAATAGCAAGAAATCCAATACTGCTGGTGGGGGTGATTTAAAGAGCAAGGTTACTGTGGCCAAGACCAACGGTAATTGTGGTGGTGGTGGTGGTGGTGGGAAGAACAAGAGCAGTGGCGATGGTCCAACGACGACAAGTGAGGATGACGCAGCCCTTGACGAGGCCGAGATAAAAAAGAAGGAGGCTGATTTGGACGACGCTATGAGAGAAGAAGAGCTTCTGGAGGAGGAGTTGCGCCAAGTAGAGAAGGATTTCGAGAGGGTAGGGAGATTTACGCAATTCAATCTGAGGATTGTAAACTCAACAATTTTGTTACAATGAGTTTACTTTTGTGAAATTCTGTAAAATAATTTACACAATTACTAAGTTTTCGTAAATATAAGAATTTTCTAAGGTATAATATTTGTATTTGTGGACAGATTGAGAACGACAGCACGACGGAGGAGGGGACGATAACGGACAGTGAACACGCCATCAGTCCCGACCCAGAAGAAGTCGTGGCCTTCGAGGAGATGGACGACCAATTCTTCTTCGTCAGCATTGACGACCAGGAGAGTGCCAATGGTAAAGAGTCATTTTTCCATATTGTAATAAATCCAGACACGAACTATGCCAAAAAATAATGAAGAATTTTTTGGCACACTGTAAATACGAAGTATATACTAGAAAATTGTGCAAATTTCCAAAAAAAAAAAATTAAATATTGTCGTAAATTTTACAGTTGAAGACCTTCCTCCCCGCGAACCTGGTCGAATCCTCACCCTGCGCGAGAAGCTAATGTCCCCCGCGAAAAAGTGCGACGGGGCGGAAACGTTGAAACGGTACGAAGCCAAGTTAGCAAAGGCGGAAAGAAATCGAGAAAAACTACTCCAGGCAAAATTCAATCGCTACGTAGAACTGAGCGATCGTGTAAGAAATTAAATTTTTAAATAAGATTTTACGTGGTTTTGATATTTCGTTGATTTCCGTCTAGTTCGAGTCGCTGAACGAAACGACGCGGAAATTGGTAGCGGAACGGTTCGAGTTGATCATCAAAGCGGAGGAGCGACGGAAACGTGCGGCCGAGAAGAGACACGAGTACATCAAGAGCATTCAGAGGAAGGGTCACGACGAAGACTTGAAAACCAAAGAGATCGCATTCATCAATTTGTTAGAGGCACAAAACAAGCGGCACGACTACAATGCATCCGTGCAGGTGATAAGATTTGGAGGAAAAAAATTATACGTCGTCCAGTTGCAGGACGCTAAGTATTTGTCGAAATTGGGTCACCACATTGGCCCAGTTTCGTAAATAAGATTTTTTTTACACGATTTTGGTGCTTCATAAATATTTTTGGCAGCTCGAAAAATTAGGACGAAAACTACGTATTTTTGTGAACTACATATTTTGTCTTGTACAAAATTTACCGTAAAAAAATGTATCGATTTTGAATGTTCCATTCCGATTTGATCCATTTCCATGTTTATTTTATGATTTTATGTTATGATTTTTTATTTAACCGTATTTTTCAGGAGGTCGAATGTCGCCTGCAAACATTGCAAGATGAACGACGCCAGAAGCTGGAGGAGCGTTCGGGCAAAGCTTTCTCTGTGATTTCGCGTCAATCCAGAATCCGGAAAGATTGGCAAGCCAAGTTGACGCTGTTGCAGGAAAAGCGAATGAAAACGAATGAACGGATCACTCGTGAGAAGGAGGAACGAGCGAAAGAAAGGTCGGAGATGGCGCAGGAGAAGGCGAGGTCAGTTTAACGACACGTTTTTGCCCAGCACAATTTTTCGCTTATACTTCTTGTACATTCAGAGACCGCGAGGGTCGAATTTCTGCCCTCAATGCGGCGAAACAAGCCGAAAAAGAGGAACTGCAGAAGAAAATCAAGCAAAAACAGGAAGAAACTGCGCGACGCCATGAAGAAAATATGGAACAAATTCGCCAAAAAGCGATTGAACTGAGCGCCCCGCGCGTCCAGGAGGAAAACGCTGCGCCCTCGTCGTGTCGCGTTTGCACGCTGTGTAACGTCCTTGTGCGTAGCTAAATTAAATTTCTGATGAGAATCTCAATTCAAAATTTTACATCGAAATTTATAACCTTGTTCCAGATCCAGTCCGGAATCCACGAGATGCAACATATCCGAAGTCGTGGTCATTTAGACGCTGTGAAAAAGTCGGGCGATAAGGATAAATCGTTGCAGTCTTCGACGAGTGGGTGTTGCGGGGGGGACGCGAGTGGTGGTGGTGGTGATCTCAGCAACGTCGTTGGCGGTGGCCCGGTCGACCAAGGATTCGGTTTTAAATTCATCGCTGACATCCAAACGGACAAAATTGATACGAAGAAGATCCTTCCAGACAAAAATAGGAATCGTGGACTGAAAAAACATAGCAAAAGATTGATGCAAAAGTTAATGGAGAGGTGAGTTTGGTATTATTAATTGAAAAATTCCTGAATAAATTAATTATTAATTAATAGTGGCAATATGCTGGAATTATAATTATGCTTTTTTTTTATTTAAATTCTTTACTATCTGTCTGTGCAAGAAAAGGCTTGTGTAATTAAAATTTTATGATAATTCAAAGTCTTAAATTTTCATGTTTGGCTTTGAAATTTTTCAAACTTTCAAAATGTATACGGTTTGATTTCCCACATTTTTAAACCCATCTCGTAATTTTGTAGCTATTGGGACACTAATTTTACAATTACTAATTAATTTTACTAATTGGAACATTTACATAGTTTATAAAATTTCGATTAGTATACGATCTTTGTACTTTTTTGGAGCAGTTGCGTAAAGTTGGTGATTTTTTGAATCGGAAAATCATTTGAAATTTTAACTTATCATTTCGAGAGTGGAATTTATTAATGTGGAAAATTGAGATAACGACGTAATAACTACAATTTGCTGTAGATTTTTTGGAAATATTTATTTTTGAAGATGGTGTCGATTTGTAATTTTCTTTAAATTATGCAGTGGACTTGAATATGAGAAATCGATCCGAGAAGAGAACCTCGAGTCGAAACCGAACCTGACCACGGATCCGAAGCTGAAGGGAAAGATGCGGAAGAATATCTTGGAGTTGGACAGGATCATTTCTCTCTTCATCAACAACAAGGGCACGACCAACCTGGCCACTTCCATGGATCGGATCATGGCAGAAATTAGGAAAACCTCCGTCCAAGTGAGAAACAAATAATTTGTTTCTCACTATTTTCAAACTATCAAATTATAGTTTCAAACTATAAGTATTATAGTTTGACCTGGAATTTGGATATTTGGCCCTGGCCTTAATTAGTTTTCTAACAATTCGCTAAAATATACAACTTTATAATCCTTTGATGCAATTTGGTCTCAGTTTTTTAAAAATTGCTCCGAGTGTTAAAATTGAATTCTTTAAAATTACAAAATTAATCGTGACCCACATTTCTTGTAAAACCTTGAGATTACCAAAAATTGTATATAATTTAGTACAGTTTACAGCTTTTATATTCAACGTACAACAGTCTTTTTTATAAATTTCCCTAAAAAATACTAGGAAGTATGAAAATTTTAATATTATCAAATGTAAATTCCTTAAAAAAAATCCTCCCTGATTTTGCAGAACGTCTACATAAAGGATTGCATCATTGGAATGAACGGGTTGGAAGTGGCTCTCAAAATACTTCAATGTCAAGCCGTCGACCTTCCTGCAAAGTAATTATACAATGCATTCAAATGGATAAGAACTTATATAAAATTCTATCCACTCAACTAAAAATAGATCCAAAATCCACGCCATCGAAATGATCCACGCCTTCATCCTGGGCAGTTTAGCGAACGGTTTATACATCCTGCGCGGCACGGGAATTTGTACTTTAATGAATCTCTGCGCGGAACGGTGGAGTGTAAGAAATAGCTTTTACTATGCACAAATTATTGTAAACTGTGTAATTTTTTGGACAATTACACAGTTTATGTACATACAAAGCTACAATTCATTATCTCAATTTATTAATTTCTAGACCTTAATTCCCGACGATAACCGCTGGTTATGCAGTTCACCGCTCGGTGCGAATAATCATTCCTTACCGACCGACTATTTCATCCGTGAGTAAAAAATATTGCACATTATTTTATACGAGTTATAAAATTGATACAATGTAATTAATTTGCATCTCAGAATCCGTGGTGGAACTGCTCTTCAACGTTTTAGACTATGTGCCAGATCCCTTCAAAGGAATCTTGAAGAAGGGAAGTTTCTTGACGACGGATGAAATCGCGTCGATTAAGACGAGAACGTTTGATATTATTGGGTACCTTGATTAATCATAGTTTATTGTAAACTGACAATGAGTAAAAATTGTGTTTGACAAATTTACAACAACAATTACTCAGATTTCAGAAATTAGTTTGAACTATGTATTCACTTTACTAGTTACAAATTTAAAAAAAAAACCTACAGTGCAGACTCCATTTAGCCCGAGTCAGGGACTGAGGGGCTCTGACTCACACGGAGTCAGACCCCACTTCTAATTTTTTTTCGAATTGACCGACATAATATTACCAACCTCCATGGTGTGGATGGATGGTTAAATGTTTGTTTGATGTTTTCTACCGTTTGGTACCAAATTTTTGAAGGATTGAAGGTTGACCAGTGGGCTTCTTGAACTTGAACTGTATGTGCTATGCAGAAGTGATTTAGGAATACGAAATGATCAAACACGGTCATAGAGATAAGTGCAGTATTCGAACATGTCGACAACACAATGGAAGAGATTGTGTCCAAAAATGGTGCAAATCGGACGAGAAATGGATAAGTTATGGCGAAAAAAAGATTTGAGACAGGTTGTTGCGGTGCAGTAAAATTTGACTGAACGGGTCCCCGAAAAGTGAGAATCTGCAAGGCAATCGAACTCGTCAAATCGCTTCCATCTCAAAATTTTCGTCTCAGAATTTTGAGATGGAAGCGATTTGACGAGGTCAATGGCCGTGCAGATTCTCACTTTTCATCTATAGTTTCAACCAAATTTTACTGCTGCACCGCAACAACTCTCAACAAATCTCAACTCTTTTTTCGCCATAACTTCTCCATTTCTTATCCGATTTCCACCATTTTCGACACTCCTCCATTGTGTTGTCGACATGTCCGTACACTGCGCTTATTACTACGACAGTGTTTAATAATTTCGTATTTTTCCATTTAGACCCATAAGCAAACTCTCTACGAAATGTCAGCTCGATAATTTTGACAATTTTGAAATATGGTGAGAATTTCAAGTCAATCGGGTTAGTCGTTTTGCCTCACCGTGCCGGACGAACGGACATGACGGTTTCATAAGCCCTGACTCGGGTTATGTCCCTAGAAGTAGCACTACTGTATCAGTTTTTATCAATCTGTAGTCAAAATTTGGACCACAATTGATAATCACTTATCATCTTGGTCCATATTTCTAGATATCTGGTTACGTCCGGCGTGGTGGATCGTATCTCGGTCTACTGCAGTGGCGTGAGAGGTCCGGTCGACGACCAACCCGCGGTTGCCCTCTTGCTCCAAGTCTTTCTCGACTTTCTCGTCTTACTCGTGTACACATTGCAGTTTTGGTGAGTTGTCTACCTTATCAAAGATTTATGATAAGTCATTACAATTTAATTTGCTTTTAAAGCTGGGGCGAGAATCCGGCGAGTTGCATTCTGCAGAAGAAGGAGGCGGATGGAACACAATTGTTGGCTGCGTTGGAGGCGTCCGAACTTGCTGGAGCCGTGTCCATGTCGTACTCACTGCTTCTCCACCAAGGCGCCCCCACCAGACCCAGGGCAGTGGATGGGAAGGCAGACGTCACAGGACCACCGCCACCGCCTGGAGAAAAAACGGCCGAAGTAGTCAAGTCCACGTTATGTTTGATCAACGCGTTGGCCCGGTTGGACTTGTGGGCTTTGCAGGTGAGGGAAAAACTACTTTTTGGAATGAAATTTCTGAAGAAAAAATCTATTTTTCAAATGTTGACATCAAGTTAGTATTTTTTATTTAGGAAAATATTCGCATTTTTCTACCAAAAATTGAATTTCTTTGTCCTTTTTCGATTTCAGAATGTGCTAGCATCGGAAGCTGTTTCTCTGCAGTTTCGTCACATTGCTTCCCAACTTTTATGGCAGGTCGTGCCTCATCGCCAGTCTGTCTTGATGCGACGCCTTCTCACCGAACTTATCATGTCCATCGGTAACTTTATCGTGGGGAATAAACACAATCAGGTAACTTAATGCTTATCAAGAAATTGAAGAAATACATAAACGACTAATTGAGATATTATTTAGGCAACAATCCAATCTGGCCAGACGCCGACAGTGTTGCAATTATTGTGCACCCTGCCTTCCGAATATTTCACGGATTCGAGGTTCAAACAAAACTTTATCCCGACCCTGCTCGCCGCTACGGAAGGGTGTCAGGAAAATAGGGAGATTCTCATCCAGAACAATGTCGATCTTAAGGTACGGGTCAAAAAGGTCAAGAAGTTCGTAAACTGGCAAAATTGCAACAGTGTCACTGTTTAGCCAGCAGTGGCTGCGGAAGTGAGGGGACAATGTCCTGAACAGTTATTCGATGTCCCCATGTTATATAATAAACACTTCCCTCCCCTATCCTACAATGTTAATAGGGTCCCCACAGCTTATGCGGCCACTGTTGACCAGAGATTCTGTACTAATTCTGTAATATGGTAACTTTACAGAAATGTTAAACGGTTGAAGATTATCAGTTTATTCTGTACAATAATGGCATGACTAGGCTGGAACTTTGATAAGTGATTATCAGGATTTGATTTGAGCTTACACTTGTCTCCGTATTATTGCAGATGCTGGACGATTATCTAACCTCGGAGGACGGGAAGAAGAACGTATTCGTGAAAAGAATGATCTTCGTCACGTCGCAGCAACAAGCGCATCTTGCCGGAATGCAACAACTCGTCGCCACATCGCCTGGCGGAGGAGGAGGTCAAAATAACAAAGGTCACGCCAAAAAGACCAAAAAGAGTGGTGGCGTGAAAGCAAAACCGTTAGAGGAGAGCAACAACGTTATTGTTACGACGACCCCTGTAATTATCGCGTAGTTCCGGTTAGATAACCAATAATAACAGATAATCCGTCGTGCTGATAACTAATAAATAATCAATCAATTGATTACTAATTATTATAATGACTGAAACAAGAATGCACAATTTTAATAATTATTTAATGATATAATTACCTGTAAATTAGTCTTGTCATTAATTAATTAATTAATTAGACCAATCTTTTACTTTAATCCCGGTAGAGGTTTCGTTTGTAGTGTTTTTTATCGTGAGAATCACTAGTTAACTGCGTTTGAATAATTATGTAATAATTATAATATGTGATACTTTCTAAAATAATGTAGTTTTGAGTCGAGAAGTCAATTAACTTAATAAAATAACTTTTTCTTACCTGTGAAATCAAATCGGTGTACATAAGTGCAAATCTGAATTTTTGCATGATTTTAGCTGTGTAAACTTTGCAAAGTTTGTAAATTCATACAAAGATCGTTACCCACAAAATAACCTATTTGTATTTAACGAATTTTCTTGCATACAACCAAACAATTTGGACCTCTCTAAAAGCTACTCGAAATATCTGATAACGCTCAAATCGGCCTACGTAAAGTTTAGATTTCTTATCGACTCGGGCGTCAAGTTGTGGGTCGGAAACATTTTATTTAAATTTTGCAATTTTGTGTCAACTTCTACTTCTCAAGATTAGCAGTATGAAAAGGGGGAAGAATTTCTTCCGAAGAAATGTGTGCATTTTTAAAATTTTTACGAACTAGAAACGAAACGTCATCTAAATAGCTGTAATTAATTCAGAAACAAAAGTATTTCCAATTTTATACGAGACTTAAACTGAGGATTTTCAAGTTACAAGGTCACGTTTGTGAGACGAATTAAAGAATTATGAAATTTGAGCAAAATGAACTAATTGTGAAGTTTGAATGATTGGCGACATTTAGGTTATAAATTTGCGAGTTTTGAGAAATACAAAGAAATCAGTTACAAAAATGAGAAATAAAATTCATCAATGACGCAAATACATTGCAAAAAACTGCATATATTTAATTACATATTTTTAAATAGTAGTAACAATACTAACAATAATACTAGTGTTTATTGTAACAATACTAAATTATTCTAAACTTCAAAATGAGTTATAATTTATACTGCCATGAATTGAAGTAGTGTAAACGACAGTAAAAGAATCTTTTTAAGTGAAATAAATCCAAAACAGTCAATAAGACTTTAACAAAATAAGCAAATAAAAAAGATTAACAACAATGGAAGAATAATAGAAAACCGACTTCATCAATCCAATTATCTTTATGCAGTCGTGTAGTTTAAGATCCATACTTTATACGAAGAACATCGGATAGCGTTTGGCCAAGTCAGGATGAATTGTCAACTTCTCTGCGAGATCAACCAAGTCAGCGTTCTCACTGCAAATAAATACAAAAATTTCGTTCAAATTTGCAACTAAATAAAAACATGCAGAACAAACTTCGACTATGAAGCATTCGAAGCTTTTACTCACCCCTCTCTCTCGAGAAGATGTCGAGCTCGGTAAGCCGCCAAATGAGCGTAGTAAGTCGCCTACAAAGTAATTGATTATAAACAAGTCGACATGAATAATTAATATATTAACAAAAAACCAACCGCGGGGTAGGAGACGGGCTGAGTGCACCGAACGAACGCATAGCAGAGATAATAGGTGATCTTCTGCAGATCGCCCATCGTGAAGTTGGTGTCATCGTGGATCACATGATATCGGGTTGGCTTTGACGTTCCCTGTCGCAAAATATTAACCAATTCGTTACATCAATTATAAAGATGCACTATTTCTTTGGTTATGACGATACTCACCTGAATCCCAACGTGGCTGTTGAGGAAGAATTCTCTTTCAGACGGATGGACGATCTTGGTGTCCACCACGGTTCCAGGCGGAATGTTGTAAAACTGCGGCAAAAACATTTCATCTAGTGATTTTAATTCTGGTGATAAATCAATTCAAAATTTCTCACCTTCCCGACTCCATCTGTCGCATTGGTGGGTTGGAAGCGGGTGTGGTGACGCTTCTTGACCTGTTAAATAATTAATTTAGCAACAGCAATAATTTGAATAATAAGTAGTAATAATTAAATAACTATGATGAACTTACAATCACGAACGTAATTTTGATCTTTGGGATTCCGAATTTCTCAGAAGTGAATTCACAAACATCCCTCATTTGCGCATATTCTTCGGCTTTGACCTATTCAAAAAAATTAGTCGCCAGTTAACCACTAATTAACTCTAAATTATTTTAAAGTTCTCACCTCATCAAAGTACCCTTCGGAGACTCCATCGCGGAACATCAAGATGCGCGTCGGGTAAGCTCGGTTCGTTTCGAAGAACTTTGTCAATTGTTTTTCAAGGATATCTCCCATATTTTTGATCAGTTCTTGCCGGCTCTTCTGTGGTTGAATGTGCATAGAATAACCCATGCAACTCATATTGAAAGAGGCCGTCACCGCGGCAATGCTCGGAGCCTGAAGGATACCATACAACAAAATTAGTAATGAAGAAAATTGTAAATATAATTAAAATTTCCAAATTTCACCATTGAGTTTGGACTTGGATGCGTCACGTCGGCTCCGAGGATCATAGTCCTTTCCTTGAAGTAGAGTTCATTTAGTTGCTGTATCGAAAAGTTCGTCCCGGACAGCTTGGAATTCAGTTTGAGCAGGTAATTTCCAATCTTTTGATTATTCATGTCCCGCACATTGCTTGATTTGATGCAAGCCGTTAGTATGCCGAACTTTAGAGAAAAAAACAAAACACAAATGAATTTTGAACCAAAATTGAGACAAATCAATTGCTCTTCAAACTATGAATATAAATAAAATCTACCAACTTACCACTACTTCCGCCTCCGCCTTGATGAAGGCATAATCCTTCCCGTCCGAGGGCAACACCACGATGACCAATTCGTAATGCATCTTCTTAATAATATCGAACGCTCTGTTGATCCGTTTTAATTTGTTGTCGGTTCCCACTATCTTCCCCGGATGAAACTAATAAATAAAAATGAGGCAAATTAACTAGTTTGAATAAGTTCAAGAATCAAAATGATCATTTTCTTACAGTTGCTTCAGTGTAACATTTAATTGTCGGTTTCGGTTTTCCCGGGATTCGGAACCCCTTCATTCCAAGACTCTCCCCTAATTCAATTAGTTTCTTGATGAAATTTCTGAAAAATAAACAAGAAGGATAAGAAATCAAAAGGAAGAAAATTTACAAAGAGTTGTAAATTTATATATTAGATAAAAATGAAAATATGATCGAAACTTACTCAGCGATGATTTCGTCGTTCAAAACGCCGTCGCAATCGAAGATCATCCACTTCGGAAGAGTGGCAGCCTTGAGAAATTTTTTGGACGGTTCACTTCCCGAGTCCTTAAAATTCCACTTGCCCTCTTTGAAGGTCATTCTGGCATTCACTTCCTGCACAAAATAATTAAACCCTTTCATCTTATTTAACTCGACAAAAAAAAATTAGCTAAAGAAATTGTAAATTACTTACAGCACCATTGGAAGCCAATGTTTTCACCGTAGGCGGTGGAATAACGGACGCATCCCTGATCACGATAGGAGTCTGCCCAATGCTCATCCCAAATTCTGACATGACTGCAGACGTTTCGAACTTGCTCCCTTTTCTCTGCAAATACAGGGCAAAATAATAAATATCTTAACTTTTTAACTATCAATTTTATACGAGCTCAAATTTTAACTAAAAAATCGAGGATTTCTTACCGCTTGATCGATTGCCTTGAAACGAGCCACTGGCTCGATGGCAGCGCCTTTGATCATAGCGCTCGTGAGCTTGGGTTCCATTTTTCCGCGATACGGCTGCGTGATGATCATGCACAGCTCCAGTGGCACGTAGTTCGTCATGTTCTTATTCCCAATATGCACCACGGGCCATTTGGGGAAGCGAATGGTCGTGTTCTTGAATTTTTGCATGTATTGGACAATGTTGATTGACCTTGTGATACCCTTTTCGTCTGTCATGTTGAACTCGTAATTTTCCGCGGACCGCAAGATCAGCCCATTTGCCGTGAATTGGTGGTACTTCTCGTAGACACCTTTCTGATTGCAACGTCCTGTTCCATATTTGATGAGTTTGCCTTGCACACAAAAATAATCCACTGTAAGACTACGTTCTGCAATTATTAGGGAGTGTAATGCACCCTTACCTCTCAAAGCTTCCGAGACCACATCAATCGTTCGGTCGTCCCAACAAACAAGGTCGAGCGAGTCATCCTTGTGCAACTTTAAAACACTGCGAGCAAAGTCTGCAAGTGGCGTTTGTTTATAGAACGCCTTGGTCGCCACTGCAAAATAAACAAGAGTTCCATATCAAGCAGTCGAAATTAATTAAGTGGATCGTTCTTACAATCAATATTGAGAGTAGCAGTATTTTCGGATCCGAGGCACAACGACTGGTAGTGGCCGTGCAGCAACTCCAACATTGAATCCAGCGGATGTCTGTTCTGTGGGAAAGGATTGAAGAAGCTGCGGTTGCAGCTGATGAAGTGCATGGACGGAGGATGTCGGAGAGCTACGTCGAGGCCCTGGATCACATCCTGAGGCTGGACAACCTGCTTGCCCCTCTCCAGCCCTGATCCAAGAAACTCGATCACAGAGTTGGTGGCAACTGTCGCGACCACTAAGGAATTAATGAAGGGAGGAAATTACTTTTACATTAGCACACAAATCGATGAATGAATTAGAATTTCAAAAACGTTGGGTGTTCAAGTTTTAATTTGCTAGACATGCTTTTTTTACTTACGTTTAATCGTGACTCGAAAACGCCTCCTTTTGTCAGGGTCGTCAGGATCGTCCATGTCGAAGGTGGCCGTGAAGGCGTCCCCGTTCGGAAGTTCCAGACGTCTGGCTGTGTAGACGTTCTTCTTCCCATCGAAGGGAGTCGTGGCCCTAAGGGTGGCCTGGCACTGCGTCTCGAATTCTTTCCAAATGATGGGCAGCATCCGGTCGGGGAGCCCAGCCATCTCGCGCCCTTCTTTCGCCGCCTTCAACACCTGAGCATCTTTCCGCTTCTTCGCGGCGGCAGCGGCTGTCGGGTCGGATGATATGATTTCAACGTTCTCAATTACTGCGTCGTAATGATACAGCGTTTGTGGAAAGTTTCGTTCGAAGGTGACCTGGAATACAAGGGAAAAGGAAAATATCTCAATATTACAAGTAAATTAATTAATAAGCCAATTAGATTAATTAAAGTAGCAACTAATTCAAACTTACGGGATAGTGATTCACCACGATTGAAATCTTTTTAACGTCGAGTCGAGGCTCGCCTTTGACGCGGAGTGGTCGGGCTTCAGTGAGCGGGAGGTGTGGCCGCTTTTTCACTGGCGACGACATCCTCACGTCGTCCATCTGCTTCGTGAGTTCTTTCACTCTGTCAGCCATCTGAAAACCACACCCACAAAAAAAACAATTAAATCCCTCTCTCTCTTCCAATCAACCAACCAGTCTACAAAAAAATGAGATTTCTTTCAAAAATCAACCAATCCCTTCCTCCTCTAGTAGATAATAAGAGTTAAAACTAGAATTGAATCTAAGAACTAAGAACCAAACCCATAAATCTCTCTGTTCCACAATCAGTCTCAAAAATAACGTTTGAAAAAAACTCACCTTGGTCTGACCTTTAGAAATTAACTCACCTTTTCTTCTCTTTTTTTCATCAAAAAGTGAAGAAATACCATCCCTCACCTTGTTCAGTAGAATTCTGTGTGGGGTGGAGACTTGGTGGATTGGAAATATAAGTTTAGAAACTATTGGTCAACTTTTCGGAAACTTTGAAGTCGGGAGAAATGTGGCTGACGATCCGCACGAGAGGGAGGATGGGAAGAGAGTGAAGGAGAGGCGAGCGAGCAGGCAGCAAGAAGGCAGCAGACCACGCTTCGAGAACCTTCTTTTGCGTGATTGCGGAGGAAGAACTGCGTGCTCGCTTGCCAGAAAGTGACCGTTAAGCAATTTTCTAATTCGTCAGCCAGCGGTGGTGGTGGTGGTGGTTGGCGTGGGTCTGGGTCTATAAATAAATCCATATAGACATTGCTCATATATAGACATTGATATATGTATAACGACGATTCGAGAAGGAAATCTATTCCTTTCAGAAATATAAAATTTTGCAGAAATTTCTATAAATGAGCAAAGTTTCCTGCTTTTTATGAAAATGAATATTATTAAAAACTGAGACGAGTAAACAATCGGTCAGACAGATACGCTGGGTCGAGTCAAATTAATTATCTTATCAACTATCATGTTTTTGTAAATTACAAATTGTAATGCATAAATTCATATAAGATTTTGTCACATCAAAAAACTTAATAGTTTTGCAAAGTTCGACAAATCAATTGAATAATTTTAGACTTTAAAAAATATTTTTTGTTCATGGAAAAGTTGCTGAAAAACGAAATCCCATGTTAAAATAATACTGATTCTGTATTTATTTTATTTTGGCGTCCATATTATGCAACTTATTTTACGGAAGTGGTGTAAATTCACTAATATTGCTGCAGTTTTTTCGATTTTGATCCAATTTGAAGCTGAACGAGTATGACATTTTATCAGAGATCCGTGATTAATGAATTTTTTTCTGGGATTAAGGATTAAGGATTAATGTTATTCCGGGATTAGATTAATCCGGGATTAATTAAATAATTCAATTTGGTGGGATTAAGGATTAAGGATTAATTCAAAATTCTCTGAGATTCGGGATTAAGGATTAAGGATTAATTAATCCTGATTAATTCTTGATTAAGGATTAATATTATTATTATATTACTCCATTTAATGCAGTTTAATTGTTTATTGTAGCATATAGGAATATTGAAACATCAAATACATACAAAACAGACAATGTATAGGACTTTTGCATGTCAAATGTGAAGTAAAATTTGATGTTGGCCTAATATTAACACCAATTATGGCACACATTGGTGCAAAAGCTATGCGCCTGGCCTATAAAGAGCCGCTGAATTTGTCAATTTGTTCGACATCAAACAATCTGCCGGTGAAGATGAACGGCAAATTTTTCAGCTCAGTCAGATCACTGTTAACCATGATTAACGACTGAATCAGTATTTTTACGGAAGCAACAATTTAAAGTTAAAGAATTCAACACATCTTAATTTCGGGAGAGGACAGTAGAAAGAGTGGAAAAATATCGTATGTTTGAGAATATGTAATGTTAGTGTTACTTCACTCCATTCTCAGTGATTATTCTCTTGCGAGACTTAATCCTAATCGTGATTAAGAATTAATAATTTGGATACGCTTTGTCGGGATTAAGGATTAATGGCGTGGAAATATTTCGTCGGGATTAATGATTAAGGATTAATTGCATACAATTTTTTGTCGGGATTAAGCATTAAGGATTATTAATCCTTAATCCCAATCCTTAATCCGTTAATCACGATTAATTAATCACGGATCTCTGCATTTTATGAGTCGTTAAAAATTACTAACGCGATTAAACCATATTGGTAAACGCAAATTGGGTAGATTTTTCTTAGCTTTGAATACATTTTTCATGGAAAATCTTTTGCAAAATTATGCGATTCTCTATGAAAAAGAAAGAATGCAATTTTTTTCATTGTCACTAATTTAATTTTTGAACACTTAAAACATGAATGAAGCAAGATCGATTTGGTTTAATGCAAATTGGGAAGATACCTTTTCGAAGGCTATTGTTGATAAATAAAAGCTTTTTGATATAATGTGCTTATCAATTAGATATAATTATCATCGCTATCAATGCATGCATGTTTTGTTGTGCAAAGGCTTCCAGTTTATGAAATATATTCAAATAAATTTTAGTCATGTCACATTTCGACATTTCAAAAATATCATAATTTCGCAAAGTTCCAGAAATTGATTGAATGTAATTTCAAAATTTTGGATCACGTTTTGTTCATGGAAAAGTTGCTGATTGAAGGGCAAACAAAAATTTTGGCATTTTTTTTCAACCCAATATCGTACAAATTACTATACGCAAATTGGGAACATTTCATTTATGCACAGGAATAGAATAACGATTAAGTAAGCACTTGTCATGAAAATTTAGAAAAAAGCACGAGGCAGAAATGCAGATTTGCAATTTGTGTAAATAATTTTATTGACATTTAACAGTCCAAAATAGGTAAATATAGAGACAATATACGTAATATAAACCGAACTAATAATTAATTAACTGAATTAGCTACTCTTTTTCAAAAATAGTATTCACCCAGGTCAAATTGTCGTTTGCTACGAGGTCCAAATCCGGGGTAAAGGGTGGAGTCTCGTCAACACAATTTTGCCCCGTCGACGCTATTCTTGGGAAATCTTCAAATTCTTTGTCCTCCTCGTCGCCTTCAACATTAACGAACATTGAAGATTTGGTGTATTGCCGTCCTCCCTTCTTGAAATAAAGTTGGGCTGCTTTCTCCACTTCGGCGAGATGATCTCTGCAAGAAATAAATCAATTTGTTGAGGTTTCGACTATAAATAGAGGGCTCAATTCATAAAAATATGTAGCAAATATAGCCATTTAGCTCACCCCGGTGTCCTCCTTGTGCTTAAAGCTTGTAACAATCTGCTACAAAAGTATGTCAAGGATGGCATCGTGTGCGGCGACTGGTCCATGATCTGCAGAAACAAATAACATAATGAATTAATTTCTTGCCGAAGGGTCAGTTTGGCACAAACTCTTTAGGCGAAAAATCTTCGCGATAAAATAATTGCATTTGGGCAAAACAAAATTCACTCATTTTACAGTATTTTAGATTACTTTTTTGGGAAAATAATAGTATTTCACGAAAATCTCAAAAGCGCTCCAGAGTATAAGTCTTAATTCAATTTTTAATTTGAATTATAAGAATGTATTCTAATTTTCAGTGATTTGACACGAATAAGCTCGAAGTTTATGTTCTGCCACTTGTAATTTTAGGAGTTTTCCGTTTTCACCAAATGTGAGATTAATTTTGTGCTTTCATGATCTTTTTTTACCACACTGGCGATAATTTATTTTCGCCAATGTGAATCATTTGTCACTAAAAAACCTTCACTCTTTGCCAAAATATTAAAGGTCTCACATCTCTCAAAATTTTGTAGCCTTCAAGTCCCACTTGGTTTGAGGAAACTTGGGTAGTCGGCTTCCTCAGACTTTCGTACACGGTCTTCTCCGCGATCAACTGGGCGAACGGGGTTAGGACGGATTTTCTCGCGTCCGCACTGATTCGTATCGTCTCATCCGGCTCGGCTTGATCGACGGGTGGGAGGAGGGCGCAAAGTTCCTGGAAATGAGGAATGATTTTGATTTTAAAATTTAACCAAGTTCAAATTAATGAGAAGTCCATACCTGAGACGAATTGACGAAAAACAGGGTCGATTTGAGCTTCACATTTTGAAAAGATTTCCCGTGAGGGACAAAAAGAGCGGAAATTACGCGAGAAGAGGACACATTTTTGTGCACAGCTAACGGTTCCGCGTTGTCGGGAGAGAAGAAAATCACTGGCGGAAATGGAACAAGAATTTCATTAAAGATTTTCAAAAATGTTTGAAGTAAATCTCTCTTCTTACGATGATGTTTGGATGAAAATGCTGCTGCGAGATTGGAGTATGGGTCCACAGCTAAAGTTTCCGCGTGGAAGGGGGCCACCCAAAGGAGGGAGGATGTGATAACGTCCCATACCGCTATATTCTGCGACGAACAGGCCACAATCAAGTGGGAACTTTGGTGGGATCCGAATTCTAATAAACTACAAGGATATAAAAAAAACTGGCTGATTTACAAAGTTTTGCATAATTTCTTGGAAAATTGAAAAAATCGTAAAATTTTAAGTCAGAGTTTGACATTTCAAATTATGGGATGTAATCTTGCCTAATATTTTCATAAATTACACGGAAATAAGAAACAATTTTAGCAAGGTGTTAAAAAATAAAATGAAATAATAAAATTCTAACTCAGATTTTTACGTTTCAAATTATGAGATAATCTCACCCAAATAAAAATTAATCCATTAACAAGGGTAAAAAAGATCAATATCAAAAACCATGAAATTTTCAGATTTTGTCTCACCTAATATTTTCTCCCAGTTTTGAGTGACACAATGTAAGTTTGAGCTCATTATTGTCGGTGGCCCAGACGGTGACGGTTCTCTCGAAGGCGATGGTGAGGAGTGAGCCATCCTCCGAAAATGATGCCGGTCCACACCGCAGGTTTCGATAGGACCCGATAAACTCACAATTCCACCACTCGCTCTTCCCGTGAATGCTCTCGTCCCTCGTCACGGCCCACGTTTTGAACTTGTTGTCCATTCCGGTCGTCGCTACCACGAGGGTCGGATCAGACTCGGGGATGGGTTGCATTTTCAGCGAGGAGATCCCAACCTCGTGCGGCCAATCGATCGATGTGTTCAGGACGAAACTAGATATTTAGAAATTATGGCATCCATATTATAATTGGCACCAGAATTTCAAAATATACAGAAAATACGGGATAATTTTTGATAAAATTTGTTGACCAACTACTCACATTTGTCTTTCTCTCTCAAATTTCCAAAATTTGAGGCGCAGTTCGGTGCACTTCGCACGATTGGAATCCCTCCTGCACTCCGCGCTGGCTAACCAGGCCCCACACTTGCTGAAGACGACATGTGTCACGTCCGAGTTCGGAATGGGATTGTTCCTCTCCGCCGTGATAAAGTTTTGTTGCGTGATGTCAAGCTGAACAAATGGCAATTATTTTTAATTCTCATTCTCATTAAATTGTATCTTATCATGCTCGCTCACATTGTACAAGTGTCGATCCTCCTTGAATGAATAGCACTGCAACTGCCCCGGTTTTCCGTTTGCGATCAAACTCTGATTGTTTGGGTCGAGGTGAAGCCCAGCCTGGAAAACTTTGCCCCCTCCGAGCGAGTACTCTGAGATATTGATGTCGTCCACACCGTCGGGGATGTAGCACTGGGTCAAGTTCTGGATTTGAGTCGACACCTCGTTATACACGTTAATCAACTTAACACCTAAATTTATATGAAAAAAAATTGTCTAAATTTCAAGTTTTGGAGAAATACTTCCTCCAAATATAGAATTTTGGGCGGCCCATTCTTCACAGGGCTTTACTGCCGCATAAAGACGAGAAGGCTACCGTCTACGAAGATACAGGTTTGGTGAAGAAATTAACTTATGAAAATACACTATTTTCAAGATTTTTAAAAAATGCAGTATTATTATGACAGCTATTAAAAGTTTATCTGGAAATCCAAACCCTGGGAAGAACGGAGCTCAAAATACTGTATTTTTGTAAAATATATTCCCCACCTCTGCTAAATTTGATTGTGAATTAAAAATTAATGTTGATAAGGAACGTACTATTGTCTGCTTGTGAAATGGCGACGAGTTCGTCCCTTCCTGACCGTGTGACGTGCCTGATTGGTAGCCCGAGGCGGGGAAGGGTCCTCTTGTTCCCCGTATTGTTCAAGTCCCACTTGACCAGAGTGCATTCTCCACCGACAGAGTAGACTTGCGTGCCTGGAAGTGAAAAAAATACTTAATGACCTTTGACCTTTAGTATTCATCATGTCACGTGTATGCACCCACCACTCATGGAGAAGGCTAAGTCACTAACGGGCAACGTATGCCAGTGATAAATCGTCTTGACGGCGGCCTTCTCGAAGAGGTTGCTCCACACTAAAATCCTGCCGGAATCGTCCCCCGTCGCGCAGATCCATTCCGTTGGATGCACCGCGACACAGGTGAATCGCCTCGTGCCCGCTTTATGCCATCTGACCGAGTTTGAAGTCATGTCCTTAACGAAAAGGTGGTCTGGTTGAGTGGCGGCGACGAAACAACCATTTCTCCCCGTCGCGATGGCATGCAAATTAGCAACGATTCCTTTGCATTCAAATTTATAGGGGAGTTGGGCGACGGGAGGAGTGTCAGAATCGTCGAAAGGTCGGATTTGTGTCTCGGGGGAGTGAGTTTGAACAGAGTAAAGGGTTGGATGGGTCGAAGAGTCTGGCGAGTAGCCGGACACGAAAAAGTAACTGGGCGAAATCGGTGTGACTGGAGAGTAATCAAAAAATTCCGCTAATTAAACTTAAGGCGATGGGTTATCTTAATTAATTGATTGATTTTTACCTGGCGAAATCGTCTCTGGCCACACAAAATTTGTAAAATTAATCGCCCCCGAAAAATTTTTGGACCTCCACACGACTTCCATTGTCCTCACCACGGTCAAACTGGGTACTTCGACGTACAAAAGGTTCCCCGACGAGGTAAAGACGAGGATGACATTGTCGTCCGCTGTTATCGCAACGTTCGCGATGGGGGCGGCGGATGGAGTGCAGAATTTGTCGATGCATCGCCCAGTCTTGGTGTCGTGGAGGAGGAGGGTGTTATTTTGAATGATATACAGCGTCCTGGATAAGATTAGTTAGGTCATAATTTTAGTTGTTATCACACACATTAATTGCAATTAAATTGATGATAAATTGATAATTACCCAGAATCTTTGGAGAAAACGGGAGGATGGCTCACAATACTGCCACCGCCTTTGACCGCAACCTCCAACTTTTTTAAAGCGTCGCCTAACATACTTAATGCTCTAATTTAAACACATTTATCTATCTAATTATTATCACTGATAAGTTAATTATTATTAACTATTTACTATTTGCGGTGCATAAACTGAAGCAAAGGATATGAAGTGCAGAATGTGTGTGTACAAAGCATGCTGCCACGAAACTCGCGGTGATAGGATTCCGTTTGAGTTACCTAATAATGCAATGTATAAATATTTCTTGAAAAATGTAACTGAAGATGATTTAGATTTTATTAATCATGCGAAATAACACATAACACGAAAATGGTTCACTTTTGTTCCTCGATGATTTAATTAAATGGCTTTATTATTTTTCTCATGATTCGTTATTCATACGTACATGCATTCATTGTTTTTTAATTTTATTTCGATGAGACATAAATTTTGCATGGTATGAAAACCTTGTTGAAACGTATATGAATCAATAAAGTCCACCAGAAAACATTGATTCCGAAATTGTATAACAATTTATTCAAATTTAAATCTCCTCTTGTCAAAAAATCGAATTGCGATATATTAAAGTAAACGAATTAAATATAAATATCGTCTAAATTCGGTTGTCAAAAGTAAGTCTTTAAAGGAAACTGTTTAATAACTAAATCAATATATAGAAAAATCTGGAAGTTTTTAAACGTTTTATATAATTCTAAGTATTTATAATAAATTATTTATTAGCCTTCTTTTTCTTCTTCTTTCTCTCCGGTTCTTCTGACGCGATGTCGTCGTTTGTCGCCGTCGTCGTCACAATTTGTTGCTCCTCCACTTCGTCATGACTTCTCTTACTTTTCTTCTTTTTCTTAGGTTTCGTCTCTACCTCGTCCTCTTGGTCAATTTCTGTCGTCATCATTTCTTGGTCACCTTGCTCCTCTACTCCAGAACTTGTTTTATCTCTCTTACTCTTTTTCTTCTTCTTTTTGGCACCTTCTTCTTCCAATTGGTCAGTCACTTGTTCACTTACTTCCGCTTGTTCTTCCGCTAATTTAATCTTCTTCTTGTCCTTTTTGCTCTTCTTTTTACTCACTTCTTCTTCTTGTGCTGGTTCCTCGTGTTCTTCAACTTTGATTTTGTCCTCCTTATTCTTTTTGTCCCTTTTCTTCCTCTTGCCCACTTTTTCTTCTATATTGTCGTCTCCTGTCCCCAATAATTCGGACAATACATTCTCCGCCTCCGTCTGCCTTTTGTCCCCTTTCTCGATGGACTCTGCCCACACCTTGGCGTCCCTCTTGAATCCGTGAACGTTGCACTTTTCCACGATAAACTTGCCACTCGGACTCGCACCCAACTGCGCTACACGGTCGACGAGGGATGAAGTGATGACAGTTTTATGCTTCAGCGACCCCCACGCCCACATCGTATCCACAACGCGAGACCCAAACTTGTTCATGGCGAGGGAATGCATGTACTCCTGGCAATAATTAAACAAATTATTAGTTAAACCAACAAAATTAAAAACTTAATTAACAAGATAACAATTAATTGATATCCTCTTATAAATCAACAAATACGTACTTTAAACTTATTCAACAATTTTTCCTTATTTTTCTCTCCAATAGTTGAACTTTTGAAGAACGCGTCGATAATGTGGCTTCCTTTGGGGTCCATGGTCAACTTAATTAAGGATGTCGCCTCCATTTCCAACAGGGAGGAGGTAGCCTGCAATTATTAATAAGAAGTCATGTACATTTTAAACTTTACATAATAATACTGAAGTTATACAAGTTTTGTAACAAAATCTGCAACTTATGTGCACAATTAATTATTTAAATCCTGCCATATTTAAATTCACCTTGAGCGGTTTATGAAAGTCCATCAAATTCTGGGTAATCATCGTGCCGACAAACTGCGTCAAATATTTAGGCGTGCCGTCCTCCTTGAGTTCCAACTTTCCCCCAAACCTGGCCAACTTGAGGATAAAGTTGTCCTCCTCCTCGACCTTCGTCTTCTCACCGTCTTGGGTCAGAATATCAGTCAAACTTTGGACAAACTGGGCCTGTCTCGTCCCAAACTTTTTACACGCGATGGCCAACGAGACAAACGGCGAAGTTGAGTCCGCCTTGTACAATTTCTCCAAATTGGGATGAAGCTCGTCAAAGATAACTTCAAACTATTAATTGACAAAGAAGAAATAAATTAACAATTAATTCGATTTTAGTGATGAGTCATCCAGTCCCACATTAATTAATTACGCACCTCCTCCTTCGACGGACACGTCTCAATGATCTTCTTCAGCGAAAACTTTCCCTTTTCATGCACCCCAAAGTTTTCTAGTCGTCGGGCAAAGTACTTTTTGAAAATGTGGCTCCACATCTCGTCGTTCTCCAGGGAAAGGCAGACCTCGAGCAGCCGCGTGTATAAATTTGCATGGGTGTCATTCGTCAAGTTTATCTCGTCTCCGAGCGCTTTACATACGCGCTGAATCCCGTCGGCTGAACTTATCTGGGCAGAATTTCAAAATTTCAATACAATTTTATTAAATTTTTACTATTTATATAAATAAATACCTGCATCGCTTCGGGATCCACCCTGGCGCCCGTTTTCAACACGACTTGCACAAGTCCAGATGTCAACTCGGAGCCGAACAGGTCAAAAAATTGGGGCCAAGTAAGGAAACGGGTGTAAAAATCGGAGAAAATTTCTTCATTTTTTCGATTTCGAGTCCTCTCACCAAAAAGCGTGTCGTTCATGGTAGTTTTTCGACGCCCGGGTTTTTCCTGCCTTCCGCCGGGCTGATGTTGCTGCTGGGTGCCGGTCTGACCTAAGGAATTAAGACAAGGGTTTTGTAAAATTATGAAAATCAAATGAAAAATTATTTTTAAAAAATTGGGTGAAAAACATGGTAAAAAGTAATCAATTTCTCCTCTTACCCGACTCTTGTACAAATCCGGTCAAACATTGGGCGACCTTTCGCATCACATGATTCGCATACGGGTCTAGTCGAAGGTTCATGTAAAATGATCAATAAAGAAACAATTATTTCCTTTGACAAGCAAAAAATATTTTTTCGACGGTTTCACTGCATTTTAAGGTGGGATAAAAGTATTCAGACAAAGGACATTATTCTAATGATTTGTACCCATATGCATATCAGATTAGGAACAGAGATGAAGCTTCTCCTCCTACCCGAAGTACTACTGATGAACTCTCACTAAGAATTCGTTATGCAACTTGGTGGTGGTCATTGTGTTCAAAAGCAAAGACAAGGAATACTCTCCTCTTCCCACCACATTTGGTCTTATTCTCCTCTTATCTTTCTCCAATTAAAAATAAATAATTTTCATCCTCCGAAATTATGTCAATTAGAGATTTAGTCTATTTTAGTGAGTAGTTTTAGATTTTAACGTGGGTTGATATAACCCAAACAAAGTGTTTTAAATAAAAATTGCTGAAAGTTGACGGATTGTTTTGATCGGAAATTGTAAGTATGATTATGTTGCATATTATTATTATCATTGTTTGTAAGTCATCACTAATTTAATGCTTATGTAGAGAAAAATGCCACCCAAAAGTATGAAAGTGAAAGGGGACGAAAGCGATTCTTTTACGGATTATGACGAGGATTACGATGAAATGAGTGGCAGTGATGACACAACGCCTAAAAAAAGACCACGATTTTCGAAAGATATGGATACTTCCGGTTAGTCAACTTTTCCTTGGAGAAAGTACTTGATAATTATTATTACTATTCATGTATCATTATTTTTATTCGCATATTAGGCTACGAGTCAACACCACACAGGGTGACTCGTTCAGGGGGAGGGACAAGCTCAGCAGCAGCACGTTCAGAGTTGAGAGGAGCTTTTGGCGATGATGATGACGTCACTGTTGGTGAAAGTACTGATGATGATGATGATGGATTAGAGGACCCTGATGAATTGATAGGAGAAAAGGTTTGCGCGCAGCCTATGTTTTATGATATGCCATGCCATGATTTACTATCATGAATATGAATTTAGCAGGTGGATCTAAATGAGTGGAAACTGGGTCAGATTGACGATATTTTTGAAAAGATTAAGGCCAAAATAAATGCTAAGACGGGGACGGGAAGGCAAAGAATGGATGTTCCAATTTTACAGACTTTTATGCATGAGGTCCAATTACATAAAAACATATGTAAAAATTTTATGTATAAAACTATGTACATATGTTATGCTGAACAGATTTCTCCTTAATTTTAGTATGAAAATGTGAAGCAAGCCACCGAAATTCCTCCTGAGATGACTGTGAAGGACTATTTTGCGGTGACACCTCCTCCCACTGACAATCAAGAGTACAACAATGCAGTTGCCAATATAGAGAAACAGATTGCGGATCGAGAAAACTACAACGTCAAACTATCATGCCCTCTCTTGAATTGCGAAACTAAATTTATGAATTTGACTGAGAGCAAAAGACATATTCTCACTAAACACTTGAAAATGCGTCTATTTGGGTGCAAAAAGTGTCCTCTCAAATCCTGGACTAACTACGTGGGTCTGCGTCACCATATTCTGTCCAAGCATTTTGGTAAACTATTGTAATTAATTATAATTGTCTTGAGTTTAATTTTATATACTTTATAATTGCAGATCTCAAACATACTTGTCCTGATTGTCTCATTGAGTCAATTTCATAAAGTTAAATTGCATGCTAAACTGCGACATGTCACACCGTCTGGAAAAGAAGTGTTTTTCTCTCCATCAAAACGCAAAATTGATCTGATCCCATTTAAGTCGGAATATATTACAGGTAGTTTTGAGTGTTACATAATGTCAAATAGAACTATACATTAATGTCCGGTATGATTTTATAGCTAAGTTCGGATGCACGTATCAGATTTATGCTATACCTTGGATGGATAAGAACGGGAAACTGGTTGATATCAGTATTTGCTTTACTAAATTTGGTGATATAAAAGAAGTGGCTCGTATTTTGTGGAGAGACATCGTCAACGCTTGTCACAAGATTGCCAACCAAGACGATAATGAAGATGATGTGGAGAGTGAAAATTGGGTGGAGATGTGTGGGTCGGCAAGAGAAGAACGAGCCAAAGGTCATGAGATGCGTCCCGACCTTGCTTTCCCTCTCGGTGTGTATGGACTTTCACTCATCGTTGCCTGCCAGCTCAAATGGTTTGCTCGACTGTACTTCGACTGCGTGAAAATCATGGCTACAGGGGAGTCAAAGTACTTTCTCCAAAAATACAATAAGGAATTGAAAGATCTGCTTAACGCTGCCCTCACTCATGAAAACATGCCCCAAAAGAATATTGACCATGTTAACCTAAATGGAGCCCAATTTAATATGCCTGTTGAATAGTAATAATTGATTGTTTTAATGCTTTATGAATTAACTAGTCTATTTGTAATGTTGTTACAAAACTTTGAAATTGAATAAAACTCGACGTCTAATAATTAAGTCGTCCTTCCAACAACAAATATGTATATCTTACAGGATTCAAAATTATTTGGTTGCTACTTACCGAAGGTGAACTCTTCAAGATTATTTAACACGAATCGCGCCGTTTGTCTGAACCACTCGGTCAGCTTTGGGCTCTCTTTCGCCCACTTTTCCGCACTCGCGATTTCCAGGAGTTTTTCCACAACGTGGGAAGCGAAGGGGTCAGAGCACAGGGTTCGAAGGGAGGGACCAAACGCAGTTCCGAATCTGAGGAGGACTTCTTCACTGGCGGAAGGGAGGATCGTCTCGATAACACGAGAGGTTAACTGGTTGCTGGAATAGTTAACTTCATGTCCCTCAGTTTGGGCGAACGAGTTGGTGATGAAGGTTTCTAATTAAATAGATAATTAATTAAGTAATCAATGAAATAGAAAAATTAAATTTCAATTAGATTGAGTATTCATTCACCTCTCTCCTCGTCACTTTCAAACGCATTCTTTTGCCAGAGTTCGAGCACTTGGACAAAATAGTTGTACGTTTCGGTATCCACTTCAAATCCACGCCCGAGACGGCCTTGTTTCGCAAACTTTTTAGCTTTTTGCAAAAGTCGCGATTTTTGACCTGATTTTCGTTTCGTGTTTCCAAATTTAGGTCTTCCTCCTTTGGGTGCTCCACTTCCACCACCACCGCCACTTTCAGTCACCTCTTCTTTTAATTGCATGTTATCCTCAATTAATTTAATTATTTATCTTTATTATTTCAAAATTTAGGCAAAATTAATCAAAAAGAATCCTTTGAACAGCACTTGCTTCAACCACGTGCGAAAAATATTTTGCGCCACCGTCTCACTTTTCCCGACCGGCATTTACCCCGCGGAATTCAAACCCATCCAGAATCTTCTGAATGGTCGGTGTGTGTGCCTTGGTTTCATTCAACGTGCTCTTCTTTCTCCCATAAATTTTTAAAAGTTTTCAAAATTTCCAAAATTTATCTCCAATTTTTCAACTCATTTTTAATCACAAATTAAAATAAAGTCAGAATGGCTCTTCACGTTCCAAAGGCGGCGGGGTTTGCCTCCATGTTGAAGGAGGGGTCGAGGGTGAGTCATTTCAATTTTGTTTATTCAAAACTAAAAATGCAATAAAAATTTGGAACAGTTAAAATTATAATGCATAATTTAATTATTATTCTTTTCTAGCATTTCTCCGGCCTGGAGGAGGCCGTGAATCGGAATATCAACGCGTGTAAAGAATTCGCCGAATCTCTCCGGTCAGCCTACGGACCGTGCGGCATGAATAAAATGATCATCAATCACATCGAAAAACTTTTTGTGACAAATGATGCCGGAACTATTATGCACGAGTTGGACGTGAGTTTAAGAAAAGAAATCCTCTTAAGCTTAATTATTGTGATTGATTATTAACAAATTATTTAATCAGGTGGAACACCCCGCAGCAAAAATAATGGTGTTGGCTTCTCAAATGCAAGAACAGGAGGTCGGGGATGGGACAAATTTTGTTATTCTGTTCGCCGCCGCGTTGCTCGAGGGTGCGGACGATCTCTTAAAAATGGTTAGAAATTTTTTTAAGATGTAATTTTGAGCCTGGATTTTATCTTATTTTGTATTTTAGGGACTGACCCCCTCTCAAATTAGCGACGGGTTTGAAATCGCCCTTGAAAAGGCAATGGCCATCTTGCCGTCCCTTAGTCTCGGTGAAATCAAGGACTTTCGCGACGAGAAACAAGTCTACAACGCGATCCGAACTTCCGTTATGAGTAAGCAGTTGGGAAATGAGGACCTTATCGCTAAATTGGTTACGAAAGCGTGTGGTAAGCGGAAATCGAAATGATATGTTGTATACAAGTAAGTTCCTTCATATAATATTTCTGTCCCACAGTTGCCGTCATTCCTGATAAGCAAACGACTTTCAATGTCGATAATATCCGAGTATGTAAGATTTTGGTGAGTTGAGAAATAATATTTC
This sequence comes from Folsomia candida, assembly GCF_002217175.1. Classification (NCBI taxonomy): domain Eukaryota; kingdom Metazoa; phylum Arthropoda; class Collembola; order Entomobryomorpha; family Isotomidae; genus Folsomia; species Folsomia candida. Next base: position 420,982 of record NW_019091246.1, on the reverse strand, counting down.
TAAATAATTATTGTTAATTTTGGTAATTACTAATTTGTTTTGATTGACAGGGGTCGTCCATCCACGCCTCTGAAGTTATGCAAGGCCTCGTTTTCAAGAGAAACGTGGAAACGGCGATTATCAAAAAGTCGAACGCCAAAATTGCGGTGTTCACTTGTCCACTCGACATCACACAGACGGAGACCAAGGTACAAAATCATGCAGAAATATTACTCGATTTAGCAAATTTTGCCCAATTTTGTTTGTTTTGTTTGTGTTTTTTAACCATCTTGTTTTCAAATTCTGAATTAGGGGACCGTTCTCATCAAGACGGCCAAGGAGCTGATGAACTTTTCGCAAGGGGAGGAGGCCATGTTGGAAAATCAGATCAAAGCGATCGCGGACTCTGGGGCGAGTGTGGTGATAACTGGAGGAAAGATTGGCGACATGGCGCTCCATTTTCTCAACAAGTACAACCTCATGGCGATCCGTCTCCTGAGCAAGTTTGATCTCCGCCGCGTGTGCAAGTCCGTCAACGCCACGGCCTCTCCCAAAGTGGAGAAACCAATTCCGGAAGATTTAGGATATGCGGATGAAGTTTATGTCGACGAGTTGGGCGATACGTCCATCGTGGTTATCAAAGTGGGCACGACAGAGTCGAAAATCGCCACCATTGTCCTCCGAGGCGCGACAGACAACTATTTGGACGACATCGAGCGTGCCATCAACGACGGAGTGAATACTTACAAGGGAATTACGAAGGTATTTATAATCAATCAATCCAATCGTTTACGTTATCTAAGGATGAGTACTTTTTAGTTGTTGACGTTTCAAGTGAAACCGTTTTAGATGCTAATCAGAATCTTATTCTGGACAAAATTCTTACTGTTTTCTATCCAGGATGGAAAGTAAATTTCGATGAAATTATTTCGTGAAAATTTTAAGATTTACGTATTCATAAACTCAAACTGTTTTACTACCTAATCAAATTCTTAAATCCTGTTAATATCTGTATAAAATCCTCCACTTTTTACCATTCTAATTTGTTCTCTGTTAATTTCCCTTTGTAGGACGGAAAGTTACTTCCCGGCGCTGGCGCAACTGAAATCGAGCTCGCCCGTCAAATTGAATCCTACGGCGAGACACTACCAGGTCTTGAACAATACTCGGTAAAAAAATTCGCCTCCGCGTTGGAATCCTTCATCAAAATCTTTGCCGACAACTCTGGCAAAAAATCGAACGAGGTGCTGGCCAGAATCATCGCGGCGCATCACGCCGGCCAGAAAAACATTGGTTTTGACATTTCCGACGATTCGAAAGATTCCCTCATCGACGTGGAGGCCGCTGGAATCGTCGACCTCTACAACGGGAAGGAGTGGGCCATCCAGTACGCGACCAAGGCGGCCGTCACGATCCTCATAGTGGATCAGATCATCATGGCGAAACGGGCGGGAGGTCCAGCTCCGCGACCGGCCAAAGGTGGAGATCAAGACGACGATTAGTAGATCTTAATTAATTAATTTCCATTTCTCTTATAAAAATTTAGAATCAATCTTTTTCCACAATAATAATTATTAATTTACACTGATAGTGGGTGGGTCACCAGGCGGAAGAGAAACAATAATTAATTGATTAATTACTTAATTAAGCTACTTTTTGCACCATGTTTAATCATGTTCTAAATATTATTATGATTAATAATCTTTGATAGGGTCGTTTTCGTGATAATTAATTAACCCCGGTCAAGTCAGTATATATCTTGTACTTTCTTTACTAATAGCTTCTTTCTTTTTTTATAATTAAGCCAGCTTCAAATTCATTTGTTTAAAATTCTTGTAATTCATTCACATACTGAAAATTTAGCATGAAACTGAAACATTTTGATTTCATTAAAGTTAAAGTTGTAACATTTAAATTGTGTTTTTCTAATTTCGAGGGCGAGGTCGGTGGCTGATAAATATTTCATATTAAGCAGGCAATAAATTATCCTCGCCTTGGTGAAAAAGCGTGGAGAATCGAGTCCTCATTTAAAAGAGTGGATTTCGAAGAGTTTATTTTTAGGTAACTTTTAGGGAGAGTTTTAATCTGGTGGGTTTTAGTTTTAGGGTGAGGCTGAGTATTTGACAAGATTTAGAGACATTTTGCAGATGGTTTGGTTTGGTATTCGTTGGTGTGACCATGAACTTGGCTTTGGATCGCAGTAAATGTACGTGGACATGTACTCGACAAAATGTGCATGTAAAAATCTACGACACTAGAGGATCACTAGAACCACTAGGATTTCTCTTTATCTCGTGTACTCTTTCAGAAAGAATGTTTCGGTTTAGCTCAATGTCGCACAATGGAGGTCGCCCAGCGTATGCTCTCCGATTTTGACTAAATCGTAATGTCAATCGATCACAAATTTAGTTTATATGACATCTGCAAAAGGCACCATCTCCCAATGCGACTGTTTTGCGGAGATATTTGCATCCGAAGAGGAGAAATTGCACCCTAAAGTTGACAAATTGAACACTTTCCAAATTTACTGCTCTTCGGATGCAAATATCTCCGCCCATTGGTGGATAGTGTCATTTTCAAATTTCATATAAGTTAAATTCGTGATCGATTGACACCAGTTTGGTCAAAACCTGATAATTGGCAGATATTGTCTTTTTGAAATTGCATACTAATTAAACTTTTGATCGATTGACTACTACTTTAGGCAAAATTGGAGAGCTTACGCTGGGAGACCTCCAGTATCGTACGTACTTTAGAGTGAGATGCATTTCTCTGCAAAGTTTATGTCTTATTTATTTACATACATGTGAATGTTTTTCCGAGTGTTGCTCGTATGTAGATTTCATGTCCATGGTCAGTGTCAATGTCAATGTCTTGTAAAGTCAATCTCAAGGAGAGGTTCGTCATCGGTATGTCAGACAGGGTAGAAAGTGGTGGAGTTTAAGGTGGTCAAGATTGTTATTGGTCATGTTTAAGGAGGAATGGATGCTTAATTTCTTCACTACTGTATTTAAAGTTGAGCCTGGAAGAGTAGTTATATATACACATACAAAGTTAGTTGGGGTTGGGGCCGGAAAAGTGTTATTTATTTATTTAAAGAGTGTTCACTTTCCCATAAATCTGCCACATTCTATTAAGTCATGGATTGATTTAGGAGGGGAGAACGTGCAGTGGCACCCAGTGGCACCCACCCCACGGTCGCCATTTACAGATGCACACATTAAATACATACATCAAAATTCAACTGTCGTCGCAATCCGGCTAAAAGCATTCCTTTCTCAATTAATTTGTTATCCAGAGAACTTGTAGAAGTAAATAAATACAATATTTCTTAACTTTCGAGGATATATTTCCTCAAAAAATTTGGTAGGAAATTTATCCATGCATTCATATTGAACATGAAAATCCTCACGGCAGAGTCTCATCTCGCCTCATAATGAAATAACTCATGTACGCACAAGAGGAGTCTCAACTCGCCTCACCAAACAGAATCTGTTGCATGCAGCAACAAATTCATGTCAATGCCATCATATTTACCCCAAAAATGTGATAAAACCACATTATTGTTTAAAAGTCGACCTTGTTTTACATAATTAAATTAGATTTTGCATGTTTTCTACAATCAGAAACCAACCCAAACTGGACATCGTCACAAAATCAGTCCACAAATTCTTCTCGTCCATCCAACGAACGAGCATAACAGGCCTTATCAACTCATGTCCATGTCAGCAATTCAATCAATTCAGCCCAGAATAATATCTCTATCCTCAACATGCATTTAATAATATTGACTCCAATCCAATCCACCCACCTTTAACCAACTACGTACATAAATAAACCATGAAAATTGTTCAGTTACAATGATGGTAAAAGCTCATTTCGAACACGAAATATCTGTATCCTCGCCACATGAATGTCTCATCTCTTCTGCAGTTCTCGCTGTCGTGAATGAGGAAAAAATGTATGTGTAAATGTGAACATGAACACGATTCACGGATTCGGCTGCATCGTTTATTATTATGTCACGATATACAATCTATGTTATGTATGTGCAACATGGCCCATCCTCGTTAAAGTTAAAGCAGTTAGTTAACTATGTATTTATCCCTGGTTTTTGTCCTGCATTTACAAACTTACATAGAATGAAGTCCGTGGTGGGTAGCTTTTAGCTGTCTCACTTTACTTTATCCTCAGCTCCGGCCAAGTCGACTCCTTCGTGTCTCTCGAGCGTCTCAAATTCCCACTTTTCGGTAAGCTCTTTCTACTATGGACAGATTGTGAAGAACCGAATTCGGACGAGAAACTGTTGCTCTTTCCTTTTGCACTGCATTATTAAAACCGGTAAACCCGAATTCGGGTTTATATATTTGTCCAGCAGGTCGTTTTCCGTTGAAATTTCTACACTTTCAAGATGCCTAACGCCAACCCGGAAATTAAATATACTAAGGTAAGTAAGTAAATAGTTGTGTTTTGGGACAATTATATATAATTAAATATTACATAACTCGCTAGTCTACAATTAAATATAAATAACTTGAAATCAAGTTGATTTGCTTTTATTAACATGATTTCTAGTTGTTTATCAACAACGAGTTTGTGGATGCCGTGAGCAAGAAGACATTCACAACTTTGAATCCTGCCACGGCCGAGAAGATTATCGATGTCGCGGCGGCTGATAAGGTGAGAGGCTTATCTTAGTTTATTCCCATCTTGAGAAGCGTTGTTTTTACATGCGTACAAAAAATACATTCATACAAAAAAATTGGGGAGGATAGAAAAGAAGGCTGCATAAATAATTACTTAAATATCAGATAAGGCTCGAAAATACACCCAATTTGATAAGCATATAATCACGATAATTAGGTCACCCTCACAAATAAAGCAATTAAGAAACACTTCTTAATGGAAAACCGGTTCCGTCAAAAGGCTGCTTCTTCTCATTTCATCTCCCATTAATCGGATTTTTATGCAGATTTATAGCCACAATTTAGATAAGGGTGACACATTTTTGGTCACAGTAAGAGATTTCGTAATTTACACATGTAAAAGTAAACTTTGTTGCGACTTCGGGTACTGAATTTTCCATGCGAATACTAATTTTTGCACATATTATTCTGCACATAAATTCATCCATCTATTTGTAAAACTGGTTGACCTTGTCCTTGATTGAGTACATGGTTTCTTATCTTCTTTTTCACCGGGCACAAGTTTCACTGGTTGAATAAGCGTCGCAAAATACAATAGGACGGACACGTACATGTGCAAATTTTCAAGTAGTAATGTGTATGTTTGGCTATGATTATGTAATTTTTGCCAACATTTTGCATTGTCTGGCTGGACAAAAATTGGCCGGCCGGTGGCATTGGCTTGGCTCAAGTATGTATCGCGACGCAGTTGCATTCATGAGATGATTTCGCGAATAATAAATGTATAATTCGCAAACACTTATTGGCTGATTTGGTATTGTTATTTATTTATTACGAAATACTCTGAGGGGCTGCGTGTTTTTTTGGCAGGTGGAGAAATGAAACGACATCTGTTTATTAATGTGCATGTGTTATATGATGAATTATTATGCAATTGTCCGGTCAAGTAGGATTTAATTAATTAATATGCAAAGATTGCGGTATGCAAAATTCGTGTCAATTGCTAATCAATTAATTTGCAAATCTTAAAAAGTGTGCATTTTTTGCAGGCTGATGTCGACCTGGCCGTCGAAGCGGCGAGGAAGGCGTTTGCGCCAGGATCGGAGTGGCGTTCCATGGACCCTTCCGCCAAGGGGAAGCTTATCCACAAGGTGAGCCAATTTACGGGATTTTTTATATTCGCATGGATGCATGGGAAAAAATTTCTGCACATTAGCATCATCGCGTTTAATTGGTATTTTTCTATTTTTTCCACCATAAGCTCAAATGTCGGGGCAACCTGAGACATTTGGCGCTATATGTGGAACATATAGTATGTTGTCAGGCACTCTTATGGGAAATGTCGGGGGCTCGTACAAAAAAACGGTTGGGCGTAAAGAGATGCCGTAAAGTGCATTAGATGCCTCTCGAAAAGTTTTAAAATGACTTTTTTCTAATTCATGGTATCTTGAACCATTTTCAAGAAATTCAATAAAAACCGATTTTTCGGTTTCGAAATCATAAATGTTTCGCTGAATGAATTGGGTGCATAACACAAAGTTGTATGTAATAGCAAATATGTTCATAACCGCATTATCTATAATATTTACTCGAAAATTTTTTCGAAATAATGCTAGGTACAGGCGGTAAGTTCAAATTTCCGAAAAATTTTGCAATTTCGGCTACCAATTTCTCCACTGAGCTACAGCCTAGACGATACATTTTGGTAACCTAAACTAAACGGGATCGTATTGGGGAAGGTCCCGGCTAGTGCCCTCGACTGATTGACTTTTTCGAAATAAGCCTTGGTTTTTAAGATATGGCGCGATTTCTAAAATTAAAATCCATAACTCATATTTGATATGAAAAAATAGAAATTTTCAGCGGTTTTGCCGCATAGCTTGTGTGTTTGTGTGCGACCTTCAAGTTTTTGTGGTCAGTTACATAATAATTAACTAATGGACCATTTCATTTTCTGTTCGTATATACTCATGCCAATTTTACCTGAATCATTGTTAGCCTTTTAATTATTAAAAGAATAACAACAATTATATAAATGCGTGTTAAATTATCGATTTATTTGCACGTAAACATGAATCTTTATGGTAGGTTAAGCTTACAGATTCATGCACGTCAAGCTTATGAAATTGTTCTTCAAAGGGATTTTTTGCGCAATATTTTAATTGTCAAGTTTGCAATTCTTGGCAAACACTTACATACTTTGTAGATTTCTTGCTCACATATAAATTAGAAAATATTTAAGAAATGCCAATAATTTACTTACGAATTTATCCCCTTGGTTCAGCTTTTGACTAAATTCCTTTTCGTATAATGAGATAGATTCTCCTTTCATTTATCGAATCGGTTGGAAGCAACGTGGAATTTTACTTTCATACGTTTTTTTTCTGTTCGAATCTGTGTATATTTTTTTTACGCAGTAAATTAGGAAGGCATAGAAAGAGCGAAAATATCACAATTAATTTTTAATTGTTGCTTGTACATGGTGCATGCATGTGGGTAATTATAGTTAGCATTCGCATGCATTCTTTCTTTGTGGTGCATTTGATGCCTGAAAAATGCATATTTTAGGTTATTTTTGTTAATCAGTTTAATTAAATGTGAAGCGAGTTACAAATCATATTCAATTTTGCAAGTTGCTGATTGAGTATGAGTGCATACTAGTCGTCAGACATGTCATCTAATCATTTGCAAAATTTACCATTTTAAAAAAATTCAGAGTACGGCGTTTCAATTCTTCATTACAACTTTCTACAATTAAAATTTAAACTGTTATTTTCTTATATATTTTAAAATCTAAGTACATTCGAATTTTCCAAATTATTTTCACAATTTTATAAAGAAAGAATATTATACATTTATAAACCTTAGTTTTTTGCATCCCGTATTTTTATATAGGTAGTTTGAATTTAGTAATTGGCAAAATAAAATGTATGTATGAGCAAATTCATTTTCTGTGCAGTTTGCGGACCTAATTCAACGAGACCGTTCGTACCTGGCGGATCTTGAATCGGTGGACAATGGGAAGCCCGTGGGGGACTCGGACTTCGACATTGGGATGGCCATCGACTGCCTCCGCTATTTCGCCGGATGGTCCGACAAGATTCACGGTGACACGATTCCAGTCGACGGCAACTTTATGACGTAATTCAATTCTAACTACATAAAAAGCTTGGTACAGATTTAGCAAAATTATTTGAAGAAATGAGAAAATATGTGGTTTCAGACCAAAAATTATTTTACATGCATAGATTTTTTTACCTGTACTCGATAATACATTGCAAATTAATGATTGAAATTTCTCCCTAATTTTTCCAATGTTTGGAAAATATATTTAGAAAAATTCTTCACTTCAAATGAACCCGTTTTTGGACATGCAATTTTTATTGAATAATTATTTTGCGAAATGGGAAGATCTGCCGCTCATGTACATATTTTCTGATTTTTAGTATCACTCGTAAAGAGCCAGTTGGTGTGGTGGGTGCGATTATTCCGTGGAATTACCCCATTCTGATGGCCGCCTGGAAACTGTCGCCCGCCCTCACGACCGGCTGCACGGTGATCCTCAAACCCGCGGAACAAACCCCACTCACGGCGCTCTACTTGGGCGCGTTGGCGAAGGAGGCCGGATTCCCACCGGGTGTGGTCAACATCCTCCCAGGTCTGGGTCCCCAGGCCGGCGCTGCCATCTCAGGTCACCTCAACATTGACAAGGTCGCCTTCACCGGCTCCACCGACATCGGACGCTTGATCATGGGCTCCGCTGCGGCATCCAATTTGAAAAGGTACCCTAATTCTTCTTTCTGCTTCCCTAATTTATTAACGTGAGACTCCATTAGTCATAGCATACGTCACAACAATGACGTCACAACCCCACATTTTGAATTATTTCTCAGCTGCCAGACGGAATTTCAAAATTCTTTCTCGTGCCATTATAGATAATTCCGTTGTTGTCCTACTCGAAGAAGAAGTTCAATATTTTGGTGGTTTTTGAAAGCTGAGGTACAAGAAATATGTAAAAAGCATAAGACCACCTGTTATATTAAATTTGTACCTCAGCAAAATTGGCCCATAAAAATTGAAAAATTTCAAAACTATCTTATTAATCAGCTAATTATCTATAATGGCGTGAGGCAGAATTTCAAAATTCGATTTCAAAGTCTCAGAAAATAGTTTTAAAAATTGAAAAAATTGGCGTGAACAAGTCCAACAAGACTTGTTATGTGAGGGCCACCCACCAACCGTGTATTAAGTTAGATTTTAGTGCGTTGAGTAAAAACATGAATAGAAATGGTTTTACAAGAAATGCAATACAAGACATAGTGAATGCGTGTCCCCCCAAAACAAATAACATATGTTTTTTGGGAAAAATAAACCAGGATGAAAACGTTCGCGCCGTATTTTTGCTGCGAGATATTTTTGAGACAACTACGTCATAAATGGGGATCTTAACTGAGAACTTGATGCCTCATCGTCAAAATCGTAAAAGTGAACACATTTTTAAGCATTTCTCGCCTCTGGAGATTTATTTTAAAATTCTGGACGACAAATTTTATTCAGTAAATTGATTAATTGAATAGCCGTGAGTTCAGCCAGTTCGACGAGTTCCATTTTTTTTGAAGACGTCATTAGGCTTGAGATCTCCTTCAAAAACTGACAAAATCTAGAGTGTACATATATATTTTTTTAAATGGCAACCATCTGCTCTACGAATTTGCCGTCGGGAATTTTTATTCTCAAGGCTAAAAACGTTCATTACATATTTGTCAAATGCATATAATCAGTGCAAAGTATGCCTATGCTTTTATTGCAAAATGCATAAAATATATGATTGCAAATATTCATAGCTTTTTATGCAAAATATTTTTTCAGAGTGACTCTCGAGCTCGGAGGAAAAAGCCCGCTTATCATCTGCGCCGATTCGGATCGTAAGTTGTCGTGATTATGATTATCTCAATTTTTTTTTAAAACCTGACCTTTTCACAACTTCCCCTCTCTCTGATTTTTTCCAGTCGACCAAGCCGCTGAAATCGCGCACGGTGCCATTTTCAACAACCACGGCCAAAACTGTTGCGCTGGATCGCGCACCTTTGTCGAAGCCTCGATTTACGACTCGTTCATCGCCAAGGCGAAAGCTCTGGCGGAGAAGAGGAAGGTTGGCGACCCCTTCGGCGATGGTGTCCAGCAAGGCCCGCAGATTGATGAGACGCAGTTCAAGAAGATCCAAGACCTGATTGACTCAGGGAAGAAGGAGGGCGCGACGTGCGTGACGGGTGGGGGTCGCTGGGGCGAGAAGGGCTACTTCATCCAGCCCACGATCTTCGCCGATGTCCAGGACAACATGAGAATCGCCAAGGAGGAGATCTTCGGACCCGTCCAGTCCATCTTCAAGTTCAGCGACATCAACGAAGCCATCGAGCGCGCCAACGCGACCAAGTACGGACTCGCGGCCGGTATTATGACCAATGATATCAATAAGGCGCTCCTCTTCGCCCAGTCCGTGCAAGCTGGGTCCGTCTGGTGAGTGCCTTTTTTCACATAATTGTGCATTTTTTGTGCAAATTATACTTCTTTTAAAACAATTTGTGAAAACATTGGTATGAAAATCTTTTTTTAAGATAGACAATTCAGAAATTAATTTCATTAAGTTTCTAAAATTTTTGCGTTACTAAAAGCCTTTTTTAAATTTTATTAATATTTCACTATATTTTTTAATAAAGAGATAACCAATAATTTTTTTAGGGTAATTTTTCAGTGCATTTTAAAAGAAAGTCACCAATTAAATAATTTCATACAATTTGGCGAATTTCATTTTCTAACAAATTTTTTTTATTTTTTATGAAAAATTGTGAGTTCTTTAGCAAACAAGAAATGTATACCAAAATTGTCCCAAAATTTTAGCAATTTTTTTAAAAACTTGATATGTAAGACTGAAAAAAATTCTAAAAAATGCACACCAAAAATTGTTGTTGTGAATATTGTGTTACTTAAAAGATACAAATTCAGAGCTTCTTGTTTTACAGGGTCAACTGCTTTGACATCGTGTTTGCCAACGCTCCCTTCGGCGGATACAAGCAGTCTGGACAAGGACGTGAATTGTACGTAAAAATATAAAACTTTATGAAAAATTATACCTGGAAATTTTACCCCGACTTACAAATTTTCAAAATTTCTCTCATTTTTTTCCAGGGGCGAGGTTTCCCTGAAGGAATATTTAGAGACGAAAACGGTCACAATTGCACTGACGAAGAAGGTCTAAAAACTTATTTGGAATCAGCCAATTCATTTCCAATCAAATTATCGTTGCCAAATTAATTCAAACAAGCGTCTTGAACTGCTTTTACGTTTCTATTGATTTCTATTGTTCTATTTTTCACGTTAAAAACCAACTTTTTCTGTTAGTAGACACATTTCAGGAGTGGTTTATAAATTAAATTAGTCCAAAGTTTCTCTAGTTTTTGTAGACTTGAAGATTTTCAAATTTTGAAGGATATTTAGTTTCCAAATAATTCTGGCTTTAGAATAAATAACATTCTTCTAAAAAATCATCTCGTTTTCAAAATTTATTTCTTAAGCCATTGCATATGTAAATTGGATCTTTTTGAAGAGTTGATTACTGCGGCTCATAATTAATAAAATAGAAAAATTCTGTTAAAAATTCATATCATTTTCATATTTTTTTACATTAACTACAAATAGTGGTTTGCTTATCCGATTTTGACCAAACTAGTACCAATCGATAACAAATTTAATTAGTATGAAATTTACTGCACGATTTCTCCTCTTCGGATGCAAAATCTCTGCCAAACGTGCTCATTGGCAGATCGTGTCTTTTGCAAATTTCATATCAACTAAATTTGTGATCGATTGACAGTGTCAATTTGACACTAGTTCCTGACCTGCACCCCAAGCGTTGATTCGGTACTCGCGTCTAAAGGTGCTGACAAGGTGGTGAAATGGAACAAGGTCATAATTTCATGCACTCTACTCATCGCTCTCTTATAAATATTGCTTTATTGCTTTATTATCAGACTCTCAATTTTAAATTTGTATGCAAAAATTGTAATCAAAAATGAAATGTTTAATCAGCAGCATGCAACGCTTTTAAATATGCAAATTTGTGTCTCCTAATTATAGCACAAAATAAAACACAAATAAGCACCGATTTTGTACCGTTGAACAATTGCTTTATAATTTATTTCAAAATAAATAACACTTCATCATCATCCTCACTAATTAATCAACATGACATAATTATTCTTATTTGTATAACAGTTAAAATAAATATGGTACAGAGATAAGTTACATGCAAAAATTCATCATATTTCAATAATAATAATAATGACGTATTTACTTATGTATTTATTTATTTATGTAAATGTAAGGTAATTAATTAAATTTTGTCCACTAACTTAATTTGGACAGGGGTACAACGATGAGCTACTTACTTGGCTACCAGGTAAATATGTGTATGCAAATTGTACACGACTTTATTTAAACCTACAGATCTAAACTTTCTCTTAATTTTTGCGTAATACTTAAAGATTTTTCTTTAAAATTTGATCCAATTTAAAAAACAAACTCGAAATTTTGATTGATTGATTGATTTTTTTACGGTCAGTTCGATTTTCACTTGGTCCGAAAACAAGTAATGATTTTTTTTACAATTTTGCTGGAATTTTAATATCTTGAGCAGGAATTCATAAATTCATTTGCTGTTTTAGATTTATTTAGTAATACTTTTTTTTACGTTTAAAATTTGAGAGTGAATTTTTCAATTGATATCCGCACACACATTTTTGTCTCAATCAGTCCATTTCTTTGAAATTTACTATATTTTAACTTCGTAAATGAAATGGTAATACAAAAAAAGTAAAGTAAAATATTTCTAGAAACAAAATAACAATCTTTTCCTGCTGCCAACAATTTTATAAATATTTTTCATAAAATTATTACATTATTATTTTAAAATACAGCCGTCGCAATTAATTAATTGGTTGGTGGTGGTGGTTTTCATAATATAAAAATATATCCGTATTACATACAAATCAAGTAAGTAAGTAAATAAAAATGTGCAAAAATGGGAAGTGCGAATATTTATGTAGAGCGAAAAACTAAGGAATTGTGGAATAATGAATAATGACCCTGTTAAGAAGTATGTACTCGTATTTGGAATTTTGAAGGGTAGCTGAATACAAAAAATTAAATAAGAGGAATGATTTCACAGTTTAATTAGAGGTCAAGAAGGTCAAGTTTAAGATAGTAGAACAGTAAGTGACGACTTAATTAATTAGTCGTGAATAATTTGACGGAGAGAAAAAATCAAGAATTTTTTCATAAATTCTAAACTATTGAGAATGTTGTAATGTTGATATTTTCTAATTATTACTTATGTATTTATAGCGAACCCCTCGTTCTCACTTAAATTCTTTCAAAATTCGCAATTTTTTTGCGAATATTTATTTAGCACTAAAAAGATTGATTGTTTTTCAGAAATTAATAAAATTGCGTGCAACATTTTCATTTATCGGGCTCATTTTTTCCTCGCCATCTCATCACAAATATCACACTGATTGATTTTTTTGGTACAAATAATGATTCTCACGTGACCACGGTCAATCACAATCAAATAGATAATAGCACGCATTAGAATTTCCTACAGTTTTCTTGAGGTACACGATTTTTCTAGTCATAAATACCCTAATTTATTAAATAGTGATGAATTTCTGCTATAAACTACGATTTGCTGGCTTCCGGGCTTTCCTCTCTGTCGGATTACGACGACATTTCCCAAAATTTTGGGTTCCTTTCTAAATATTTATCATAATTTTAGAGATAAGATAAGATTTATTTAGCTTATCATGCAGCCATTTTCCTACAAATTAGCACTATTTCTTGAGATGATCACTTGTTTCTTTTACTACATATCAGTTCATATAATAATTTACATAATAATATTTTTCTTCTCGACAGGTACACAGAGTGGAATTAATTAATTATTTAATTATGAATACAAGTTGCGAAAACGACACGATTTTTTTTACGTAATAAATAAATTTTTAAATTCAGCCCAGCAGATTTTGTGAAATTTTACACATTTTTTTTTCACCCCCAAAAAATACCGGGCAGAATTCAGAGGTACAAGTTTACAGGTAATTCATGTAGTTTCTCTTAGATGAAAAAAGCTGACACTTTTTTTAGCTATGTACATACAATTTTAAGAGGTAATTTTTACACAGGTAATTTTTCCTCCCACGTGACGTGCGTGGTGTCTACGTTTAAAGCTCCATTAATTTTAATTGTTACATGAAAAATGATAAATAATAAGGATTTTCTACTTATGTAAATATGAGATGGAATTTTATTTTGAGGGGTCCAAAAAAAGTGGAGGAAAAAACGGTACAAAAAATTGTACATGAATTTATTTATTTATGACGAATCGCACGAATTTTCGTCATGCGTGGCATCCCCGGAACTCGTCCCGGTCGGTGTTTTCTTGACGAGAAAGCTTTTCAGACAGGCAACCTCAGTCGCCAAACGGGCCAGTTCCGATTTCAGTTGAACATTCTCCGTCTCAAGGACGGAATCTTCGACGAAGCGCTTTTTCACGCGTTTTCGCTGGGGTCCGGTACCCCCTTGCGAATCGCCGAGCGGTTCGCCGGCTCCGCCTTGCGACGAGGGCGCGCTCGGGCGCTCCTTCTTGATCGGGGCTAAGTGTTGGCGACCGAATTTATCCGTGATTTCGCCGTTGATTGAAATCCCTGAGTCGCGCTCGTCGGATGATCCAGAACCAGAATTTGTCGAGTCGTCGTGATCCCACGCGGTGCAGGGGGACACTTGCAATTCCTGTGGTTTGAGGGGATGCACCCCGACGACGTAGCCGTACGGGGGGATTATGATTTGCTGCTCTTTTTCGCCAAGGTTAATCTTGTGGCGGAGTTTGTGTGGGAGGCCGGAGTTGGTCGAGGAGTTGTTGTTATTATTCGCAGCGACGGCGGCGGAGACTTTGCTCATTACTGGAAATATTGGGAAGAAATTTTAAATTAGTTTAGTTTAAGGGGAGATAATTTCATAGATAATTTGGAAATTTTTGTAGCGAAATTTGCAAAACGTGTTGAAAACTGGTTGCGTGTCGTTTGGAAAATAAATTTATAACGAGATTATGGACAATTGTGGGTGCAACAATTAAGAAAATTTAAGGGAGATAATTAATTGATTCGGAAAATTTGCGAAATTTTGCCCAAATTTGAGGTAAAAATTCGTACCGTTCGCAATTGTGGGTGGTGAGTCGATCTCGACATCCGAATGATCCTCCTCCTGATCCATATTTTCCTCATGGCTCGACGAGATACTGAGATTTAGAATGTTCTCCGACGGTGAAAGTGAGCTCCGATGGCTGCCTGACGAAGAAAGCTGACCCTGTCCCCCACTCCCCCCTCCGCCTCCTCCTCCTCCCCCATTATATCCGTTATTATTCCCCCCAGGGCTGATGTACTGAGACTTGTTGTCAATATCGAGGATGGGATGGTGGTGATGGTTCACCATCGAGTTGCTCCTCTCCCTCCGGCCCCGCTCCATCGACACGTCGCGCGGGTGTTGGAACGGGCTTCGGCTGCGAGAACGGTCATCCATCCTCCGATCGTAATCGTCTCCCGGGCTCATTTCCCCCGAACTCATCCGCTCCCTCGACCTCGACGAGTTTGATCGGGACGAGGACGGTGAGCCGCCGTGATGATGGTGACCCCCTCCACCGTCCCGCTTGCCGTGATAATTCGGTGGGTAGACCTTGGTCCTCTTGGAGAAGGAGAGGAGCTGCTCATTGCTCGGCAGGGTGGCCAAGACTTGTTCCAGAATGATGAGATTGTCCCCGCTGATGCCCTATTGGAATTAATAAAAGTAGGTGGTTTATTTATTTTTACTAGTAATTGATTGAACGAAATGAATAAATCTAGTGTTTAAAGGCACTTACGAACTTGTCCTTGATCGCGTGCAGTTGTGCTTTGAGCACGTGGTTCTCCTTCGTCAATTCGAGCACGCGTTGTTCGAGGACCATGTCGTTGAAGCGGCGCTTTTCTCGGGACCTCTTTGCGGCCTCGTTATTGCGACGACGGCGGTCCCAGTAGGAATCGTCCTTCTTGTTGTCGGGGATGAATTCGCGCTGTTTGCGCTGGGTGAAGAGGTCCTTGCGCTTCATGGCGGCGGCTGAGGAGGCGGAGGAGGCTGAGTTCCCTCCGCCGGGGGTGCAGGGACCGTTGCTGAGGTCGTAGGCGACCTGTGGGGGGAGGGGGAAGCCGGGTGTGTGGGGTGGGGGTGGGTGTGACTGGGAGGGGAATAGTTGTGAGACGAGGGAGGCGTTGGGGTGGTTCATGACGAGGGAGGAGGAGTGTGGGGGGCCTTTGAGGTCGAGGGAGTCTTGACCGTGAACTAGCATGACTTGGCGGCGGAGGTGGTTATCTAGAGAGATAAGAGAGAGAGAAAAAAAATTAGGTGAGTTGTGGGATTATGAGGGAAGAATTGGTGACATTTTGGGTACAATTTAACGACGGAGGTCTCCCAGCGTATGCTCTCAGATTTTGACAAACTATAACTAATTTCAATCGATAGCAACTTTAATTAATATGAAATTTGCAAAAAGGCATGATCCCCCAATGCTCAGGGTTTGGCAGAGATATTTGCATCCGAAGAAGAGTAAATTTATGGAGAAAGTGCAAAATTTGTCCAAACTGAGACGCAGAGAGAGAGAGAGAAATTAGGTAAATTTCGGTGTTATTCATCAATGGAGTCACCGGGTACGAGAGAACAGTTGACATTTAGTGTAAAATGATGAAAGGAAATCGTACTACAAATGGAAATTAAATCCTTTGATCAATTTATGTCTACTCCTTGACAAAGGAGAGAATGAACACAAACTCTAAACGAACCGAATTCCCAGTCCGCTCATCAATCCGTTTTACCCGGAACAATTAACCCTTCAAACAACCCGACAAATTCATGCATAAATCCCTTCAAAGCAAAAAAAACTCGAGTTGTTTGACCCACAGACGCGTCTCAATTTGTTGTTTATCAAGCTTAAAAATAATGTCACAACAAGGATTTAATGCTGACAAGTGGTGGTCGTGGTTGAGATATTTCAGTGGTTTCATTTTTTCTCCCCCATACAAATCATTAAGTAAGTTAATGTGCCCTCATTCGAGCCAAAAGGTTATCATTCGTTCCTCCTCCCAATAAATGAACTGCGTAATTTATTAAGTAAGTAAATAAACACCATCAAATCTCAATTTCCCTCATACTTAATAATGTGAAAAAACAGGTCGTCGTAAACAAGGCCAGGAAGCTATTAGTGATTCGATCCGAGAGTAAGTAAATTGAATTGGGTACGTGGATGTACAATTCGGGGAAAATGTGCAGCCGAGGAGAAACGAGAAAGTACAACACGGAAAATTGAGAACTTTCTTTCTACGCCGTCATTTTCTAGCCCGTGGTTTGCTTTGGTTTGGTTTCCTATCTGGAACGAAATCACATCTCTCTCGACGACGACGAAAGAAGAAAATGATCGATACGGAAAGGGAACGAAGGAGGAAAAGAGATTAAAAAACAACGTCTCCTTCTTCCGGACAGAGAAATTTCTGGTGGAGAAATTTCTGTCAAAACGGAACAGCCAGCAGGCCACACACATGTCAAAGTAGGTACGCGAGAGAGAGGAGGTCGGAGAAAGTTCATGGTGAAAGCCATATCAGGACACGGGAAGGAAAATCTATCTCCGCTCGTTTGTCCGACCCGAAGCAGCAACCTTTCCATCTCCGTCCGACTGACGGGCACGTGGCGTTTCGCGTGTAACCTTGAAGTCAATTATTTTAGAGGAGAAAGCGAATTGAGACGAAAACAAGGAATTAGAGGAAGCCCTGCTCCCTCCAACCTCATAAAAGTTTCATCATCCCGAATAAATAATCTAATCTCCTCGGGAATAAATCTACTCCCGACGAACAGACAACGACCATGGTTCGAAACCTGATCTGATGGAAACCGTTGGATGTAAATTCTACTTGCACCGTTAGCGTGTCTGTATGTAAGTTGTCGTCACGTCGGTTGTTTCAGCAGGTTAACCAAATTATGGGGAAAAGTTGTTAAAAACAAGCTTGCCGTCACTACTAATTCCTTCTTCCAGCTCATCTCTCATTCGTGGTTTGGTTAGTCTTGTTTACGAAATGTGTCCTTCGACTTCGACGAAGTGGATGGAAAATGCATGGAAATCAAAACGAAACGAGGCTGCTCCTCCTCAACAACAAGATTTCGTGTTAATAAATAAATAAACTCGCTTTTTTAAGCATTAAAACTGCAGCAGGATTTATAATCGAATAATATATCGCTCCCATTTCGTGGAATTTGTGGTGATGATGATGAATGATAATAAGTAAGTGATGGGGGATACATATTATGTCATGCACGCCAGGCAGACGTGCACACACAATGACTGCTCGTGAATAATACACGTCCAGGATATGGATAATTTCTTGTTTTTCTCTGTACTTGATAGATACATGGGTTACGTAAGAGCTCTGTGGTGGCTGGTCTGGTGGTGGTGTGGTGTGTATGTCGTTATTCACCATTTTTTCCCCTTATCGTCACACACATATTATTATTATTATGTATTATTTTCCAGTAAATTTTTTCCCCATCATTACATTACGCAATCACAAACTGGAATCGGAATCGTATACTTATTTACGTATTTTTTTTATAGACGAGCAGAGTTGTAGGTGGGGCATGTCGGGGGCATGGGTGGTAGGGATGATTTACTATATTTTTGGCTAACATTAGGCCGATTTTTACCCTGGGAAATTTATGTCAGCCCGAAATGCCTAAAAATGTCATCAATTTGTGCGTCCTGTAGCTTTTATGCTTATTCCGATTCCATTTATTCGCCCGATTTGCCGTATTTGGCCGGATTTTATATCAATTTATACCTCAATAACACCAATTATTAGCCCAGGGAAATTTATATCATGCCCGAAATGCCCAAAATGTCATGAATTTGTGTGCCCTGCAGCTTTTCATAGCATTTATTCGCCCGATTTGCCAAATTTGACCCTCCATAACTCCCCATGAAATAATTTTCCTGCCCCAACTTTCCCTGCTGAATTTTCATGCCCTGTCCATCTTACAACTCCAGATGCACCGGAGTGATTAAACCCCTTAAAAAATCAAACATTTCATAAAAATTCTTGTTATCAACAACAAAAACCTGAATTATTTTTCCTTCTGCTTAAAAACAAGACCACCACCGCCACATACTTAATCTCGAACAAGTTTGCAGATCTGAAACTGTGTATGTATGAATCTCTCTCTGTGCTAATAAATATGCATGCAACAACACCTCTCTCAACTTGTATCTCTCTCTCTCTCTTTCTTCGCAGTTGGGATGAAACGCAGTAAAATATGAGTTTACGTACACCGTGTATTCGAATATGTAATAGTTAGTGCAGCCTCTTGTTTTCACACAGATATATGCACTATGTGTAATTTTGCAAATGTAGTGGCGGTGGTGGCGGTGGCGGTGGTGATGATGATCATCATCATAATTTGCACACAACGTATCTCTCACATCCTCCTCCGATCGATGACCAGTGCAGAAAAAAGGAGGGGGTGGGTGCAAAAAGGTTCAATTTCCTTAAAAAACTAACCAAATCCTTGTAAAGAGATGCATGTATGCGAAAAGTTGTTTACATACGCAAAAAAATAATACTATGCAAAACGTAGAAAGGATTTAGTTTGCGAAAAAAGAAGTATTTATAATTTCCTTTTCATTCCTACTTTTCCCTGTACCATTTCCAGGAAAGGATTTTATCCCGAGAAAGCCGGAGTATTTATTTCGCGAGGTGTGATAAGCCCGGATTTGTCCCTATGCAATTTCTCGCTCTCTCTTTTTTCGCAGAGTTCATACGGCAGAAAGGATGCAATGCAGCTCGTTACGTTTTATAATGATTCCCAAACTTTTTTCTTTTTTTACCTTCGTTTGTAAAGTTTCCAAAAATTCTTCACAATAACAACTTTTCCCCAAATGAAGAATGTGATGATGAGAAATCCATTATTTTTCCGAGAAACTCAATAACAAAACTTGCACACTAAACACAGAAGAAGATGACGAGGAGGATAAAGTGGTGACGATGACTGCCTAAAAATATGTCCGTATTAGTTAAACACACGCTCTGTTTTTTGAGCCTGCTTGTTGATGACACGAGAATGAGTGGACTACTAACAACTCGTCATGCTGATCCCATAAAGCAGACACGACCACTGCGGTACTGGTACTGCTGCCGCTGGTGCTGGTGGTGGTGGTCTGTTTGTACCAAAGGTAAACTTGTGCTAGCACCAAGTTACGCAATCCTGTGTGCCAACAACTCCGAGAAAAAAGGAGGCTGAGAGTATTACGACACCGTGCAAAACACATAGATGATGACCAGCCAGACTCTGTTATTATTGTTGTTATCAGCAGCATTAAACCTCATCCTTGGTTAAAATGGGAACCGCATCGTTTATGAGATAACTCTGCATGCATACATCAGATTAGATTAGGGGCATCCGCGTGGTTTTGACGGATTTTAAGGTCACCACCACCACCACCACCGCAAAAGTCTACCCGGTGAGAAGAGTGACAACAACACGGCAATGTCACACAGCGTGAGTGAGTGAGGGTCTCTCTCTTTATGCGAAATAATGCCATTATTGTAATCGATTCGGGGAAAGGAAGCCTGCTTTCTCCGTTTTTTGCACACTCGTGTCGTGTTTATAAAAACAGCAGAGTTGCGAATTTGTCCCGAGCAGGGAATATTTCGGACAGAGTGGGTCTTAAGATAGCTCACACGAGCTGAACCATTCATGCCTTTTAGCCACGCTGGGCAGCCTACTCGTGGAGAAAGTGGCGTGGAGAAAGTAGGCACGCGTGCGCCCTGGCAGCAAAACCCGGGTGCCGGAGAGAAAGAGAGAGCGTGTAACAAGTCGTGAGTGGTGAGTGGTCACCTTTTCCAAGCGTCGTACGTAGGAAGGAACATAGAGCGGCCGAATACCCCCAGCCAGCGTAGGTCACCTTCAAATGTTACGTAAGCAGGCAGGCAGGCAGAGGAGCAGCAGGAGTACAATGCGGATGATATGTATTAAGTAAGGCTTGTCCAGCCCGAGAGAGAGCCGGCCCCCAATGAAACTTATAATGCAAAAATATGTATCCCATCCCATGGCACGTTTTTGCGAAAAAGTGCACCGAACTCCAGAGCAGAAAATCTGCACAAGTTCAACTACTCCAGAGCAGAGGAGAAGCAGGTGCAAACAAAAAATGGTCCCCAGCAGCATCTCACCCACGAACGACTCCTCTGTCTCCTCCTCCTCCTCGTCCTCCCATTAAATCCTAAACCTGGGTGGGATGCATGCATGGATGGATGGAAAGTTACATTGCAGACAATCACAAGTCGCAAAAAATAAACCACCAGCATCACTGGCAAAAGCATGCGAAACATGCTACTAAATAGCGCAACCCTACTCACGTCTTGCAAATATTATTCGCGAAATATTATGTAGTCATTGGACTGGTACATACATAGTACATGAGTAGGTACGGATACGTATGGATTGCAGCATTATTACATCATCTGTGGCTGGATGCAAAAAAAGTGTCAAATCAATGTCATTTATCTCGTTATCTCCTCGCTATCTCTCTCTCCAGGCTGAACGTATCGTATCGTAACTTCCGGATCCGGGCCAGTAGTCTCTGCATTATGCGAGTCAAGGACCATTTTTCTTCTTACAAAATCGATACTCTCCTCCTCTCGCCCTTACTTTCGCCTTGAACAGAGTGCTTCTCTCCTCTCTGACGACTCCGGAAATGTGACGATCTCAACAACCAACGCTATCTTTTTTACGTAATGCTTGGATGAGTCAGTATGTAGAGGATCAATCAATGCATTACACACATTAACGTATTCCTACATGGGATGGAGTGTTATGTCATGAGACACATAACCGCACTCACTCGCTCGCATAGCATAATTCATTCATCAGCATAAGAATTATGGCCAAATTAGTAGGAAACGAAGTAACGTACAGATACGTACGTATTTACTTGTGTATTATTATTGGGGTGACATTGAGCCTCGCACTGTAAATACAGAGAGAATATTATGCTGTGCAAATTATTATAAATTCGAATAATAAAAAGCCCAGTGATGAAATGAAGCTCAATTGATGATGGAATGGAGGCATAAAAAATGGACCAATACATTTACACGGGGGTCGGTCACATTACATTACATAGACATAGACACGTTAAGCGTGGTGATGGTGGTGGCTAATGCTGCATAATTATTATTTATTGTCCAAGTCCTTGGCCACGACCTTATCGTTTGCAGACCGTTCTCTTCCGCAAGTCAAGTTCCTTAATTCTTCTCAAGTAGACAGGGCAAAAATGAGAGTGGGAATAAATTATGCATGTGGATGGAGATGTCTTCTTCGTACGTACAACGTACTTGACATTGACTTTGGCCCTTATGCAAATCTAGTGCAGGTTGATTTCATCTCACTCACTTATTATTGGCAATATTACGTATGTTTAGTAATATGGATGGATGGAATTCGCAACGTGGAAGGAAACCTTGAGATTTGTTACAAAATCGTATCCTTACTCACTCACTCAGCTCCAATGACCCTCAATAATTTCACGCCGTGCTCAACACAATATCCCATTTTATCCCGTGCTCAATTCAATCAGGATAAAATAATGTGCGTGCTTATACGAGTCTGATTTCCACATCCATTTACCTGGAGCATACGTACAATACATGTGTAGTTACTCACATTAGATAATAACATACTTATTACCAAGTATTTTGACCTACATTTCCAAATAAAGCCATGACAGAGAACTATGTAAATTATGTACGATCGCTAAAAATCCGTTAGCTCCACCACCACACCACTGACACCATTATTAATTCTCCTTTGTCACTAAATGTACCACTAAATCCGAGAGAGAGAGATCGAGGTCTGGATAGAAATAACAGAAAAAAACAAAGCCCCATAAAAAAAGGAAACAAACAAGTGTGCATTTTTTACGAGCAGGAAGTGGGACGTACGTAATTCGACAGGTGAAAAATACGCAGGGGTGACATTATCAAATGCGGACAATTCACGTCACGACAATTAATTTCCAGGAGGCGAAATGATGCCATAATTATGACCAGATTATTACTTATTATTATGCCAATGTACAGTTATAGGCATTGAATGCAAAATGGTGGTGGTGTTGGTGAAATTATTCCGCTTCGGGACAGTGGATGATGATGACGAGTGGTTAAAAAATGAGGGCTTTGAAAACTGCATCTCATCCTCCCTCCTCGTGGACTATTGTCCCACTTTGCATGCATATGCACACCAACCACGACAAAAACAAAACAACGCCTAAGTAGCAGTTGACAAACGAAATTCATAGTGGGCAGCGGCTTGCATCATTATTATCGTCGTCGTCGTCACCTTAATGACGATGCGTCACTGATTGGCGGATCTTTGCAGAGTAATTTCCGAGTGGAAAATCAGGGGTGCAAATTTAACTGACTGACGAAGGTTTAGGTTGGTGAGTATATGCGGACGGACGGAGAATATTATTCAGACGCCGTGTCGATGAGGATAAATAAAGGAGGTCGCGGAATACTTTTCATAATCTCGTCTTCCTACCTGTGCATCTTTTCAGTGGTGGAGGGATGGATGTACATAATCAGGCGCCCATCACTCACCGTTACCGTTTTACTCTTCACTTTACACAATTACAAATCTATGCCAGAAACCGAAACGTGACATAAAAGGTGACGCAGCGTGAAACAAAGTTTTATCTACGGTCTCCACCCTCGCCCCCCGCCCTCCTGTTATGCGGACAGGAAGTTTTTAAAGTTGGTAGGCTGAAAATTCACTAATTTGCGCCCATGTTGTAGCACTTAGTTATGGCGCAAGTTAGTGGAGCTGTGTGCAAACTAAGGGGGATTTACATATCTAGTTGGACTAGATTTACATATTCGTACCTATTTTTAACTAAAATCTGGTCCTAATTTGTCAAAAATCATCGTAATTTTACAGGAACAAGAGAGCCTTAAGGTACATCGTTTACATTTCTCTACTAACTTGCGCCCATGTTGTAGCCCTCAACCATGGCGCAAATACTACCCCGTCTAAATGCATAAAGTAGGAAGGATTAACAATGTATTTGGATGGACTAGATTTATTTTTCGCCGTGTACTTAAAGCTGATGGCTGGCTTGGCCGTCTGTGGGTTACACAGTGCACATTATAATCTGCAAAAGTATTACACGAGTGTGCTGCAGGCAGTAAAAAATGCGGTGCTCATCATCATCCTCGCCAACAATTCACAGTTATGTAGGTCTCGTCTTCTCGTTCAAATCCCACTTTCATTCATAACAAGGCTTTATTTCCCTTCGCGTCTTTATCATCCTTGTGTTCCAATTTCTGCAACAATGCCATTGCCAAAGCCACCACCAGCTAACTAGCGCCTTCACGGTGTGCATACGTTGCTGCAGTTTATGGGCTTCTTCTCTTTAATGAGATGGTATTCTCTAGCTCATTCAAACTTTTTTAGAGTAACACGTACCCACTTTTTTTTAAATCGAGTGTTCTTTTCTTTCTTTCTTGTACTCGGTAACAATTCGATTCACGCGAATAATTCGGCTCATCAGAAACATAATAAGTTTGTAGGGCATGGAAAAAGAATGACTTAAAAATTATGCTTTCTTTACCAATTTATTCCTGAGTTTGGTACACATTTTGCAATTTCGTTCTTCCCTTTTGTGTTTAGTTGAATTCAAAATTTTTTAAAGTTTGATAAGTAATTTAGCAGGAATTTTTTTTAATTTCTTGTGCTGATTAACTGATTACACATATATTTGTTATGTATTTATGACAAATTTGATTTGCATATAAGGGAAAAACTGCATAAGTTCAAATATTTTAGGCGCTTTTTTTACGTATTTTAATAATTTCCAAAAGTCTAAAGTTTTGTTTAATTGAATTCTCCTCACAAAAATTTTTTGTATAATCAAATCATCGAATATATATATTTTTAGACTGCCAATATATCCGCAAAGATCTCAGATAAAATGCGTTGTTTGCATTTTTCCAATATTAGGAAACTATTCTTAAATATTTTTAGAAATTTAAAAATGCAGGAATATATTTCCAAACTTTTCTCTTCTATTCGAACCATGAAATGAATTCGAGTTAAAAATAAATGCATCTCCGCCCTGCATACGTACATAAACAGAGTAATAATAGCCATTAAGAATTACTTAACCTTACGCTGCACGAGACGTAAAGTGAGCATGATTCTGTCAGTGTCTTCCTTGATGTACATACATACAACTGGACAGATCTGGATATGCATACAAACTAATCATAAATAAGTATAGATAGATAAGCAGGAGCACATTACCTAACAATAATTAATACCAAGCTAACTAACCAAGCATGGCTCAATTAAGGAGACGGGGTACATATCTATTGAGTATTAGAGTACCACACAAATAAATACATAACTTATTTGCGTCCACATTACGATGCGAATACCACAAATAAATCCTTGAATGATCTCCACCAGAAGGCGAAGGAAGAGGAAGTGACCCTGATTTTAAAAAGCTCTCACAAAATCCTCTCTTTTACCGTCTCTAACTTGTAAACAAATGGAAATAAAAAAAAGGTCTCAAAGCATACACACACAAATGACAGCAGCAGACATTCGCATTTTTGACATAATATTTTGCACACTGAATTCTCCTGCATGCATTGTTTGGACCCTGCTGTGTGGCTGATCTGAGATAAACTTTATCAATATTTCGTAACAGGAGTTACCAAAGAGAGGAGGCTGATTGTGATATTCGCCATGAGGAACAGATTCAGGAAGTAAATAGGAATGAGCTGCTGGTGGTGGAGAGGACAAGGTGAAATGAAGCTAAATATGCTCATCTGTGTGTATTTACATATGCACAACTGCCTAAATAATTTTGCACGGCCTAATAATCGTTCCTAACTCTGAGCAAATTAGTTAGTAACCGACCAAAAATACCCTGATTCTCATCCTCACTGAAACTTTGTGTGATACAAAATACCCCGATTTTCACCCGTCTCACTTTACCAGAAACTAGGTGAGATTCATGTATGTATGCCTAATTTTGCCCAATTATGCCCAGTAAATTCGCTCCTAAACGAATTATTTACCGACCAAAATATCCACTACTGCCCTGATTCTCATTTTGGTGCAGGATTCACACCTTCGCATCATTAAAACTTTTACTATGCAGATGCTGCTACCATTATGAGGACGGTAATTGAGTTAAGTAGCACTCTTCCACATACCCACTGAACCAAATTCTATACGGAGCAAGGAAAAAAGAAGCCCTCGCAAAAAGTAATTCGGGTAAAATGCCCTGCATTGGAAACTTTTTAATTTCACTACAAAGCCACACAAAATCGGAAAACTTTTCTCCGGAGAATTACGCGAAATGGAAATCCTCCACACAAAAAACGGGACTCGCTTTATCCGTCCACGGGTAAACATCCATCTTCATCATCTCTACCCACGCAAACACTGCCCGAATTCGGGTATCAGGTTACTTTCTTACTTTCTACAGGAAATAAGTCAAATCTTTGGCTTACCGGCACGCGGCTGGAGTAAGAGTAATCCTCCCGTATGCATATTTCAGCTGGTGTATGTGTAGGTAGATGTATTTCTGTCCAAATATGTAGATTTCTCTCAATCCACCAAGAATTCTGGCATGTGGAAATTTTCACCCAGTTTTTGCTCCCACGTTTCCACGCACATTAAGAAAAATATTCAAGTAAAGAAACTTCCAACAATTTTTTGGAAACCACTGTCAAATAACGAATAACTGCACACTGAAGAAGAGGATGATGGTACTGTAAAGTGGTACACGATGCGGCGTGGGTTTGGTAGCGATCTTTCCTGCGAGAGAGGTTGAGACACACTGTGGGGCAAGATGCAGAGCAAAGTGATGCCACACTGCTGGCTTGGCTTAGCTTCTCATCGTTCGTTTCAGCGTGCCCACTAAAATCGAAGCGATGCTGCTGATGTAACGTGGAAAAAGTAGGACTTTTCTCTGCCGATGAGCTACTTGCCGTTGGTTGGTTGCCAGTCGTAAATATCGAAATAGCATAGCATACCACTCATCCGAAAGTTATTACAACAATGGGACAATGGGCCGTGGAAAAGTCTGCTGCCGTGCTTCAAAATGTGTATCCACGACCAAATAGACGGTAAGGTAAGGTAAGGTAACCCCCGCAAGTAAGTAATGTAATGTAATGCCCTCAATTATTTCATTTTCAGGTGACGACGACGTGTGTGTACTGTAATAATAAATAATACCGGCTGCTAGTGGTGGGTACATGTAAATATGTAACTGGTGGATTGTTGCGTTATTTGTCGGGGGTGGTGGGAGGAGGAAGAAGAAAAAAATGGGGTTACTACAATGCTCTTAAAAGAAAGGAAAATTTGGCACGGATTGGATTTGGCTGAAGTGAAAAAAGAACAAGTTCACGGCGAATGGAAGGAACAGAGTGACGTCTTATTTTTTAACACCAAAGTCAATGTCATCAATAACAAGGAGGATTGTTGTTACATTTCTTGAAATCTGGGTGCTTCCACGTAGATCATTGTGCGTGGTATGTATGGCATTTACGTGGTAGAAGAGTAACTCGGTGAAGAAATAAAAACTTTCTAATCTTGACATAATTCCGGGCAGGTAATAAAAATGTGGCGTCATTTGCATGGTTTGAGAAGATGGATTTATATTTCTAGATATGAGACAGTGGATATTTATATGTGAAAAGTTTAAAAAGGGGAACTTTAAAATTTTCTGCAAATTGAGAGAAAAGTTAAAATTCTCTGCAAATTTAATACCCAACAAAAAAACACACAAAATGATGACTTTGATATCAAAAAGGGTTCATTTTTTCTTATCCGAGACTCTAAATAGATGAAGGAAACCCTACAACTCTTCTTCGCAGATAAGCATTTTACCCACCGCATCCCCTGTCAAAACTTCTCGAACATAACTCCCGAGACAATTCGCAAATATGTACAAGAAATTCATAGAAAAACGTATATACATACGTAGAGAACCCGGATTTCGCAATACAGCATTTCATGGTATTTACTATTTGCACTTGAGCAAGAAGACTCTAACTAAAGACAGTGGTGGTGAGTGAGTGTGGAAGAACAAGTGACCCACTTTCCTCAATATCAACATTCGCAACTTGCACTTACGAGGGCTTTATTTATATTTCACCTCTTTTTCCACCCACCCACCTCTTAGCACAATATTCTCCCCGGTGTGCCAGGCCCATGAATGCCACGCCACGATTAATACCTGTCTACGGGATCCTACTTACATCCCTTTTTAGCAAAACAAACGGAACAGTTTTCAAAACTTTTCTACTCTTTCTGCAAAAATAAATACGTAAAAGAAAAACTCTCCGTTTCTTATCCGATATTTCGCCATGTTTTTAAAATAAATGTCTATTTACCAGATATCAAGTCCCGTTACCTAAATATTTTGCATATCATTTGCATACATATAAATCACTTATCTTTTTGCATTGTTCACACGTCCAGTGTCGATATTTTGGTACCTCAATCTTTCCCATCTCCTCACCGCGTGGGTGGGTGGACGGGACTGGAGTAGTCCGACGTGTTGGGTAAAAATGTGTGTGTGTGTGAATGTGTGTACACAACAATTGCAAAAATCAGAGAGAGATTAGATAAAAGTTTGCAAATAAGTAAATAAATAAATAACTTATTCCATTTTGATTTCGTTGAGCATTACACATGCATCATGTGCTCTTATCGGGATGATAAGGTGTGTTTTATTATTGTAAAAATGTGGGATGGATTGGATTCATGGCAAGGATGCAGTTGGTTACATTACGAGTGAGAATTGTGTGGATTGGATCGGATCGTAAATGTGTAATGTAATCGAGTCCTCCACCTTCAAAAATAATTTTGTAGGAAGTAGGTCTTTGGCACAGAACGCGGCTTTGTTGTTCTGCCACCACCACCACCAACGCAGCCACTACTTGTGATCATGATCATCATCATGACGCTATATTCTAATTTAGCTCTGATGGCTGTATACATAAAATTGGTAACGGATGGAATGTATGTATGTACAGGAATATTTATCAGGAGCTTATATACTTACACACAGAGAGGCAATTAACTCAGGTAGCAAGGCAGGTAGGCAGAACATAAATATGATGTGATCATCACACAAAATTATTATTATTATCATCGTCACGAGCTTAACTTCAACTACTTTCCTTCCTCCGCTATGTTACTATTATGTACGTAAATACATGGGTAACGCTTGTCCTAAAATTGAGGTAACAACGCAAAATACAAAGAAAAATCCCACGTTTTCTTCCCCACTGAAAGAATAAAAATCTGTCAAAATTTTTCTCTTCAGATCGTTATGAATGAATCATCATTTTATTCATGGCGAGATTTATGATAGAAATGTGATGATGACGGGTATAAAATTAGTCCTCGACGTGACCCAGATTTTGAAAAATATTTTAAAATTGGTTTCTTTCTTCCCGAGAAAAATTCGGTCGTTCAATTTTATATGTTTAAACGTTTCTTTTTGGTAGTAAGGGACGAACAGTTAAACAAATATCCGCCGAGATGCAGGTACAGTTATATTCTCGGTATGTATGTACGTACATATGTGCAAATTATTATTTTTGACATGTGTGCAAAAATGTGCAACGTAATAATAATCCCCTAGAAAATTACTGTGTACAATTTCGTCTAGGATGAGTTAAGAAGGCAAATTTTACCTTTGACGAGAGAAAAAGTTGGCAAAAAAACTTGTTTTTTAAGACATAATTCAATACTATGTTACGACGATTTTTCGCCTTATTTAACAAAGTCAATCATTACATTGTTATGTACTTAAGTTTACATTACTATGCGCTTTTTTACTTCTTTATGACTGACTTTTGTTCGAAATTTGGACCAATTTCCATTTTATGGCGTGAATAAGAGAGCTAATAAAGTATTAAATTATGCAGAAACGGGGTCAAATTCAAAACCTCGGTCTTGACAGAGATGATTCGACTCTGCCTTTTACCCTGTCGGAATTTAAATCAGATTGATAAATACATACATAAAATCCGCATAAATAATTAATCCAAATTGGACCAAATTTTGTACAAATCACGGTGAAAGAGAGGAAGAACACGCGGAAGTGAGTGACACCCATGCAGCAGATCTGCTAATACGAGGCTGCTGGGCGCATACATATTTTGTCACATACATAATTCCAGGGATGGGCAATCCCAACAATTTCGATGGATTACGGATTACAGATTAATTAATTTAAAAATTTACATGGGATTACTGGATTGGGATTACTTCGTTCCTGAAATAATGTGGATTACTTGTTGGATTACTGGGATAAATTAATGACGTGGATTACGGATTACGGATTACAGTAATCAGATTACGGATTATTATCTGAATTACAAAAATCAATATTTATGTATTAAGGGGTGAAGAGAAGCGAAATCCCTTTATGGAAAAGTGTTGTCCGCCGGTCTGTATCCACAATAACTTTAGAACGGTTTCGAATTTCAACATTCAGTTTTCGCCAACGGGTTTCTAATTTTTGAGGTATGGATGAGTGAGTAAATGGGAATTGTAGGTCATAAGGTCACGGCGCCACGGTGAAGACGCCACGGGTCAAACTTGTCGAATTTTTTGTTTTGGACATAGTTTCGGGCGAGGGTACAAAAATCTTCATAGTTTTGACGTGACATGACTGAGTGACCGTGTCGACGACGCCAAACTTGAAAATGTCGAGTTTTTGTCTTGATACTTTTAGACGTAGTTTTAGGCGGGAATTTCAGAAATTAAATCTAGACATAGTTTTGGCATGCCATGACCGCATGACTGTCTCACTCCACCCCTTTGCTACATTTCGTTTGCAACGGTTTATTCTGAATAGCGTCACTTAATTTCATGATGATGATTAGCTCAAAAAACAAGAGCTTTGAATGATTCATCCGACAGTCGGTTTCTTAGGGCAGACAACAATGTATTGTAGTAAATAGACCCCTCTTAATTGTTCCAAAATTCTCTTTACTTTGCACCTCTGCTGAAGAATTCAGAAGGTAGTTTCAGCATTCAAGTTCAGCAAGTGACTCAGACTCTGGAGAAGTTGCAAGATGGAGCTGTCATGCGGTTGACAGGAGCAAAGTAATCCAACAAAGTAATCCGTAATCTGATTACATTTTCCAATCTCGTAAATTGGGGATTACGGATTACACATAATTCCAAGACCTAGCTAGGATTACGGACTACGGATTACTTTAAACTGTGAATTTTTCGTGGATTACTGGATTACGGATTACATTCAATGTAATCTGATTACTTAATCTGATTAAAGTAATCCTGGGATTGCCCATCCCTGCATAATTCCAACTTTTATCCAATTTCAATCTCAATTCTCGATATAAAATGAACCGATCCTACATTTTTTAAATGGCTATACGCATTCAAGACTTACATATTTACAAGATGCATCCTCAGATAAAGGAAAGTAACCATAATACTTAATAATATCTACCAAGAAGAAGGAAGGTATACGTAAATCTGCTCGTTAAACCGCATCCATCTGTGCATAACTACACACTGCACGAATCTAGTAGGTTACTGGGTTACCTATCCCACCTTCGATAAGTTCTAAACACTAGTGCATCTCTCACTCTGTTATTAAATTATTGCACCTTTTTTTCTCCTTCCAACATAACAGCGAGCGAGTAAGTTCTGGGCTGCTCTCAAATTATAAAATAATCCTTTAA
Source organism: Folsomia candida (assembly GCF_002217175.1). NCBI lineage: Eukaryota > Metazoa > Arthropoda > Collembola > Entomobryomorpha > Isotomidae > Folsomia > Folsomia candida. The sequence goes on along the minus strand of NW_019091246.1, from coordinate 389,439 downwards.
TGAAAAGTTTAAAACTTCTTCTTCCTCTCCTTGATTATCGCACATTTCGTCGTCGTCGAAGTCGTCCCCGATTGCAAAGCTGTAATAAATAAGATGCACTGTGCATCTACCACCACAAACCAAACCACCACGTTATTGCATTGCATGAATATTGCTCCAATTTCTAATGCGTACATAGATACAGAACCAGTTCTCAAAACTTTGAGAAAGTGCTCACCATAAGTATTTATGTACGAGGACGTAAGTAAGGAGGAAGGATGTACGTACATCGGTATCACCGTGATCATGATCATGACCCATTGTTGTGGTCTGTGTATGTAGGTAAGTTAAGTGCTATGTGGCACACACGTACTTAACTTCATACATACAGAAGCAGTATCAGTCGTACTTTTTACATAAATAATATCGTGAATAAATGACAATAAAATACATAAATGCATGCAGTAAAGCCTCTCTTCTTCTTCTTCCGATCTGGTCTGATTAAATAAATACGTGTGTAACCTCCTCCTCCTCCTGCCTGCTCGACTAGACGTCACCCCGCGTTTCGAAAGTTGTTACATACATGCATTACTTACTTATTTACATGGTTTATCTATCTACCAAGTAAAGTTACGATTTATTTCGTAAACAGGTAGAAGAGGAAAAAAATACGTAAATAAATGGGGATAAGTGAGGATTGATGAATACTTAAATGGGGATAAGTTTCCATTTCCACGGAGGTAGCATCTCTTCTAAATGATTCATTTCATTTCGTTTCATTTCACTCCTTTGTTGTTGTTTTGGCAGTGTGACACTGACAATGAATGTCGTCTCATCGTGGGAATGGGAATTGGGTTAAGTGGCAGATGGGGAGAAGGTATTGTTTGGGGAGTTGGTATTATTTAAGGATCGATGATGCCTCCACGTGGTAGTGAGGAGTGAGATTGATTAATCAATTTTATTAATGAGCAGGAGGGCCGAGCATAATATTTATTTTGGTTTGGTTGGGATTCCACCACGAGTCTGGTCTGGGACTCTTATTCGCACCTGACACTGAGGAAATGTCACGCAACAATCAATATCTGCACATAGAGTTATTATTGTGATGTGACGCAAGTGTGTGTGTGTCATCGCCGCCACGCGCGTGTGGTTATCGACTTAATTTATTTGCTTGCCAGCTTTCTCTCTTTATCTCCATCGACGCCTTGACATTTGTCACGTTGCGATGAAAGTCTGAATACGAGGAGATCGCAGGGTTGGGATTATCTATGATGGAGGGTTGGATGTAATCGTGATAGGGCTGAATAAAACATGGCGAGATGATTACGATAAGGATGATTTGATGGCTGATATAATAACACGGTAAATAATGCGGTAATACAATTTATTACCGAGTGGATATAGTACTGAGAGTAGTGATGTATCACCGAGGTGGTAATGATGTTTGTAGTGATTGACAATTAAATTCGAAGGACGGGAAGATTGCCTTTCTTGGACAATTTTTGACTCATTTGGCTCGCAAATAGTGTTATTACCGGCTCGGTGGGAATTTTATCTATTTATTTACACCGTGGTAATCTCAGCACTATGTATAATCGAGTTGGTAATGATTTTTGTACCCGACATTCACATTTTGCTCCCTTCAAATGGATTTCTCACCAAAGAGATTAAATTTCTTGGAGAATTCACAAACCGTTTCCAACCTGGTACCAATTTTATTACGGGATTATTCAGTGTGTGCATAATTTTCCGAGGGGAAAAGTCACCTTTTAGAGCTGCATCTTTAATGGGAACGTGCTCAATGGTCTGCACTTAGGGCGACATTTCCATTCAATATTCAAGCAGCCCGACATGATAATGCAACGCAACCCAGTTTCTCGCTCCCTTTTTTTCCAATATATTTTTTATTTTCCTTTCCTTGCGCAACATTCCCATCCATCCAACGTCTCATGATAGATAACAATAAGAAAATATGGAATTATTCATGACAAACGTGTCTACATTTCTATAAAAAACGGCACTTTTACTCTACTCCCACCCACGGACGAAACCCGAATCTGGTGCTCCAGGGGAAGATAAATATGTACAAAATTACACTTTGGATGGATGGATGGATTCCAATTGGAAATTTGTTTCACCGGTTGAACAACGTTGACGATTATTTATCTCCTCTCCTCATAAGTTCAAAAGAAATAAAAAACAATCAATTCATCCCCTTCGGGCATAAAAACATGAGGCAACTGTATGTGTCCCATCCCATTTTTAAACCGGGTATTAATAGCAAATACATATCATCACCCGGGTATCGAGACTAGTCGATTGGTCATTCATGCAAATTCCTGTCTTAAAACTTGTGGTGGACAGGAGCCGCTAAATTATTCAGGGATGGATCGTTATCATCGATTCGTGGTGACAATTCTTTCTTGTAGTCCGTGTCCTTCGGGTTTGTGGGAAAGTTACCCGCTTTACGTTACCCGGGTCCCGTTCTATTTATTTGTGTGTATGTAATAATGGGAAGAATATTTGCTACATGAGTATCGCGACCCGACCTGTTTTTAGGATATGATGATACCCCGCCATGAGATTGATTACCCATTAGTTCAGTTACTAATGTTATTAAGGTGCCCTTCACCAAATTGGCAATCCGACATTTTCCTTCCCATTGATTGATTAGGGTTATTTTCGTGGGGTAGGTATTTACATATGGATGTTTGGAGGAGGAGGAGGGCAAGTAAATAAATAAATAATTGATATTATTGTCCCAAATAAGTCTAGAGTTCGGATGATTCCCCATCAATTCCCAGCCGGGTTTCGGATAATGTGGATTCCGTGTAGTTAGGTCGGGGAAGAAATGGGTGAAGATATGTATTTAGTATGAAAATAGCATAGAGTTGTAGTTGTATCGATGCCTTGGCGTTTATGGCATGTCCGATTTGCCCAGAATAATTAATTTATTTTGTATAGATCCGTAATGATTTAAGGCATGGCCAAAATGCCAAGGATTTATTTCCATGCTAAAAATTCCGTGTGTTTATTTTCATGCTGAAAATGCCAGGTATTAATTTTCATACAAAAAATGCCAGGGATTTATTTGCATGCCAAAAATGCCTCATATTTTTATTTGCATGCCCTCGACATTGTACAACCTTACTAAATCCGATATCCGATTTCATCAAATTCAACCCATTCCAAGAAAATGTCATCCTTCTCACATTTCCCAGAAGGGTATGGATATGAATGCACACATCTTTCGACATGTTTACCTACCTACGTCGTCGTCGTCATCTCCAAAGAATCAAGACAGTTGGCAAACAAAGTCAATTTTGATCTGTTCAGAAACTATACGAATGCCTTATAGATTCGATTTAACGAGAATAAAGAAAGAAAGGAATCAATTTCATCCTCGTACCTACATATCCAAATCTCTTTTTCTTCTTTCTTCTGGAGCACATGGGATAAAATGTGGCATAATTTGACATGAATCTCCATCTCCAAGCGAAGAAAGCCCAATAAAAAAACCAGGTGATTTCGGAATTGGATGACAGACCGTCGCAAAAAAAAGTTCTCCACTAATTGCTTAGATTTGCATACATACGGCTTCTCCGAAATTGATACCAAACGAAGCAAGGAACCACCTTGTCTGTCTGGTCCAATAGTTTCCCCAGTTTTAATTTGAATAATGACTTGTTCTTCTTCTCGTTAGCAAATAGATAGGTATCCGTACACGTGTCTCGTTTGTTGTGGTGGGGAGGAGAGGAGCTTGGTTGTGCAAATAGTTGGAAATTAGGGAGCAGGAGGAGCAGTAGCAGTAAACTCTCAACAAGTAAATATTTCAACAAGTATTTGTTTCTCCCGAGAGGAAAGACGTCATGTCATGCGAGGAGAGAAACTTACTTTCCCCTGCCGGCTAGCATTTCCTGGTGAAAGCAGCAGCACCAGCCAGGGAAAGTTCGGGTTGGGCAATAATGATGAGAGAAGAACTCAACATTGCGAAATGTGAGATCTCAAAAACAAAACTAACCAGGCAGACAGACGGCCTGGCTGCGGAGAGAATTTAAGAGGGCAGAGTTTGGTTACAGGGGGGACGTGCGGGAAGGGTGTGGGGTCGAAAGGTCAACGTGTGTGACCTTCGATCCTGAGAGGAATGTTTAGATTTGGATGTCCAAAATTACTTTTGGGCTGGACAAGGGCAAAAATGTCCAAAAGCGTGCAACACTGGAAAATGGTACAAGGTGTTCTTTGACGACGTTTTTGCAAATTAATTTATTTTTCGTTTATTTTAAGCATTTTGACAGGTTTGTATGTAATACCACAAAATTCGAAAAACAAACTTTTGTTTTCACATGTTTTCTTGTGGGAAATTAAGAAATTTTCTAAAACCACATGTATTACATAGTAAAATGCTCAAAAATTAATGGGAGATTACATCTATGTGAGGGGATTATCTAAAAATTCAATAATGAAGAACTTTAAAAAATTTTGTCCTGTTTTCTATTTTGGACATTTTTTTTACGTCCAAAATTCGGTGTCCAAAACGGGTTTTGGACAATTGTTAAAACCACAGCGAAACTGTGTCCATCTTATCTGCGAAGCCCCTCGTGGAGAAAATATCTGCAAGGCACACGGATTTTCAACGTGATTTCCGTTAAAAATATGCCTGCCTATTAAGGCGAAACTGATATTTGTTTTTGTTTTTTAAGGAAATGCGATACTTTTCGGAGGACAGATAATACCCGGGAGAGAAAACTTAATGTAAAGGATTAATTTTAGAACCTTTGTGTTTTTGCTAATTTTCTCCCCTAACATTTTGCACGTATTTATATAGAAATAGTTGAGGATTTTAATTTCAGAACGTCAATGACTACATTTTGTGTGAAATATGTATTACACTTTTTGCCAATATTTTGCACATGATGGAGGACAAACTGTGTAAAATATTAATTTCAGTCTTAATGGCTTCATATTTTTGCGAATATTTTGCACATAATTGTGTATTGACGGATCGAAAAATGTAGAAAAAAAATATTAAAAATTATTCAAATCCTAATTTTAGAATATTCATTTTTGCTAAATTTATTTTTGGCGAATATTTTGCACATAACACATTAATTGAGGATGAATGGATGACAAAATGCAATTAGAATGAACCAGGGGATTCGCGTTACTCATTAAATTCCAAGTTTTTTTATCATGCATGCGTAATCAAGTTGAATGCAGCTCTCATTTACAATATGCTTGTGAACGAATCTACGTAATGGGTGCTGCTGACGACTTGTGCACTTCCTGTCCAGACCACCGGTGTACCTCAACCAGAATTATGTAAATTGCTGTTACCTAACACACAACAACCGACTAATTACCAACCACGCGTTACGAAACCCTCTCTCTGTTACTGTCTTACGTCACACTCGCTCACCACAAGTCCAGATCAGATCAGCGAAAACAACAAACCACGTAACGTACTAACTCCTGACTCATTTTATTAACCAGCAGAAAAAAAACTGGAATCCAGTGTTTCGGGTGCAAGAAGAAGTAACCACGTGCAAGAAATAAGGGAAACAGAGTGGTCTTTTGCAGGTATTTTGACCTGGGAGAAATGCACATACGGCAAGTTGGCGCATATTTCTTGCACTTTGTTTCAGTTTCTTGCACCTCGCAATTTCTTGCATGCAAAAAAATTAGCAAACCTGCAAGAAACGAAACCCTGAATTCCATCCAGTCCACCCGGAATAAATAAGTGTTATATAAAGCTGAATAAAAATAGGAATAGTCCAATGAGAATGACCCAACATGGATAATTATGCACTTGGACCTCCTCCGCATCGCCATTTCTTGGCAATGTGTCGAGGTTGACGTGCCGAGAATAAAAGGCATTTCGTAACATTGATCTTGAAAGAAAAATAAGAGTCGTCTCAAGTTCAAGTTGACCATTTATTACGTAGAGTTACCTACGCCGAGTTACATGGTGAGAGAGAGAGAGTTCCTTATTAAAGAGATTGCCAGCCAATGCTTTTAGCTGAGTATGTACATAGCATGCCCAAGGTAACTGGTAGTAGCTCTTTACCCCGAAACCGCTGGAGATAATGAAAATCTGATAAGTGCATTGGATTCCTCGTGCGATTTTGCATAAATGCCGATAATCGATTTTTTTATTTTTGCAAAGCATATAAACAGGAAAAATATTAAAGGAACGCGGGCGGCGATAATTTTTCATCAAAAAAATGGGAAAAGAAATAGCGAATTTGAAAAGTGTGACATGAATTGAACGTGCAGTTTAATTTAGTCAAACGGGCTATAAAAAGGTTCATAGGGACCAACTCGACTAAGTACAGTCAAAGAAGAATTTTTTCAAAACCTCCAAGGACCACACCCACCGTGAAGGCGCTGAAGGACAGAATCCGAAGAAATCTACGACATTCCAACGGAAAATAGCCTCACAGCTGACATTGTTGACGCAGATTATCCAATGAGTACTCGAACTGAACCTTAGGCTTAAGGCTTTGAAATGTGGTACTTGAAACCTCTTGATGTTACCCACAAACAAAGCCCTCCTAAAGAAATGAAGGGCTCTCCTCAAGCGGTACGCACCAAAAAAGTGGAGAAGATTTTTTGTAAAGACGATGAGATTTTGACATCGGAAAAATCTTTTAACAAACGAGTTGACCTAATCTACGCAAAATAGGTCAAAGACATCTCCAAATATAGACAAAAGGTCAGAAAGGCATATTATCCAGGTTTTATGATGGTTTTAGTAGGTGGGAGCAAATTGGGATGATTTCTCTACATTTCATTGAAGATAGGGGGAAGGTGAGGAGATCAAATTTCTTAAAATACGGTTTTAAGTTCGTAGTACATCCCCTCAATGAGATCCAGTTCAATGGAATCGGTTGGACCTCCCAGAAGGATTCGGCATCACCAAATAGTGGAAAAAATGATGCAAGCGTGGCTAAAAAACTAAATTCTGCACTTTACTTCCACTTCGGAATGACCATCACTCTGGCTGTATTTAAATCCCCGGATTATGAAAAATGGTCAAAGTTAGAGCAGAAGGTGTTGTCTAAGCCTCACAGACGTGTAGAAGCTTTAAAAAATCTTTGACCACAGAATGATACAATTTGTCCAAGGATTTCGTGCGTGCACCAATCGAGAACTGTAGGCAGCGTCTTCAGCGCTGCATTAATGCAGGGGGAGGAAATTTGAAAAACTAAAAATTGTTTTCTACTCAGAAATTTACTAGCTTTCCATTAAAACTAACTAGAAGTTTGTAAAGCAAAAACTGTTGAAGCCACAGCGTTTTATTTCACTCCCAGTTAGCTTGGGCATGCTATGTATGCATTTATCCACCTCTCCCTCACTCACTCACTCACGATTAGTATTACGACAAGATTATTGGCCACACACTTGACATTGACATTCAATCTGTGCCACTACTTGTTTACTTACCTGCGGCATGCAATTTATAGGGACGTGTGAGTGTACATACTTATTGCATGCATAATAAAATAAACAAATGCGATAAATGAAAATGTGCCCATTAACAGCCCAACAGCTTTAAGTTTAATAAATTGCGATGCATTTGATACATGAATTTAACCAGCTTTCGTAACAAACGCAAGGGCAGAACAGAATCTTATTCAATTTATCTGAGTCACTTTTGTGGTTATCTATCTCTACTCGAATAAGTTTTCTACTTAATTTTCATAGAAAACAAAACAACGGTGTCATTCAATCGTATGGCGAAATCGCGACGAAAATTCTGCCAGTAATTGTGGGCTTTTAATATGAAATTCGTAATTTTGAGGGGACGCGGATCGATGCCTGGTCCTCCTCCCTCGTAATAAAAAATATACAATTTTGCTGCCCCACCCACCCATTTCCAAACATCTTCCTCCTCAGGACATGGCTTCGTTTCATCGTGTATTTAGCAGTATTACTTATTCGCCTCGTCGTGGTCGTGGTCTTGAACATGAACATGAGCGAGGATGGCTCTTGGTAGGTTTGCATTTATTGAGCACAAATAATCTCGTGTTACTTAATATGTAGGTCGCGAAGAGAGAAACTTTCTAATTCTTGAACTACATAAGACCCACCGACCGACCAAGTGGTGGTAGCAATTTTATAACCATAATGTCTGCCACCACCATGCACCACCACAGTCAAGTCGTTGATTACATTTCTACCTGGCTTACTTTCTCGAGAAGAAGACAACAATATAATGTAATCTAGGTTACGACGACGATGGATGGATGGATGGTGGTGTATGTATTATCGCAAAAATTGAGATAAATTCGACATCATTTTTTGCACAGCACAGCGTCGAGATGAAAGTAAACCTCGGCAGAGGCAGGAAATTGGTTAGAGGGAAAAATGCACCTGTGGTTGGTGGCAAAAGGTTGAATTTTTGCGTGTGAATGTTATGCAGTTTGTGGAGTTATGATGAGCGATGGCTTGGTTTCGTTGGACCAATGGTGAGTCGACTTCCGCTCGCGAGAAGTGAACTTGAACGACTTGGGACTGTATTTACATTTATCATGTATTTGTATGTATGCAGTTAAGTAAAACAAGGTCGTGGCTGGTGCAGCAGCAGCATCGCATTTTTTGTGAGATTATTAATCAATCCTTAAGTACGTAAAGGGTAAGGATTACTTGGATTGGTAAAAAATGAGATGCCGTGTTTTTGTATGTGTGTCCTTATACAATCGGGAGATGAAAAAAATGTTATGACTTAAAGAGCTGTGTTTTTAGGGAAAAATTGGGAAAATGTGTGGTTTAAAGCTACTAAAACTTGGAAAATTTGATGGTTTTAAATTTGAGTATATACGAATCAAGCAGTAGGGAGATCGATTTTTAAGTATCCTCGTTTACAAAAAAGTGACAAAATCGGATCTGAATTTGAAATTGGTTTGAATTACGAAAAACTTGAAAAGTCAAGTATTAAAGTTTATTCATTATAAAAATTGACACATTGGGAATTTTAAATCTCGTTATTGACGAAAAATAGGAAAAAAACTCTTCAAATGTCATAATTTCACGATACTCTGAAAAACTTACGTATTAAAATCTCATCACTTGCGAAAATTTGGAAAATCGTTTTTCAAAATTTACGATTTCAATGAAGGTTGAAACAATTACTTTTTAAACTCTCGTAATTTACAATTTTTTAAAATTTAATCCTTCACGAAAAGTTGGGAAATAGTTTTTTAAAATGTTCTCATTTATGAAAGATTTACAAAACTCCCATCTTAAATATCCTCATTTAAGAAAAATTGACATTATTACTTTTAAAAATCTCCCCATTTACGAATTATTTAAAACTGATCTTAAACAAAAAATAGGAAAAATAGCTTCAAACTGAAGTTCTCTCTCTCTTCTTCAAGAATGGAATTTTTCGCCAACTTTTACCCCAGCAGTAAATAGTTTGCAAATCATTACAATATTTTAGTCGTCCATTGAACTTGACGTGTCTTCTAAACTATTTTTTCGTCATCATCATTTCCGTAATGACTAAATAAGTAAGGTGACGAAAGTGTGTGTGTGTACCCAAACCAACTCCAGTTTTCCCAACCTTGTCGTTGCCTTAAAAGTGATCAGCATTTTTTCCTAATTGCAAAATTAGCCGGGGGAAAGTCAGCCTCGGTTTGCTGACCTATTAATTACAACAAAAGTCTTCACGTATTGGATTTTAAACCTAATTATTCCACCAAGCCAAACTTTCAGTCATTGTTCTCTCTCATAAATTAGCATAAATAGTTATTAGTCATGTGTCCTGGTGGACAGGTCACCTTACAAAAATAAACACAGAATCAATAATAATAGAGCGATTTCTCCATGAAATTTTTCCCATTGTCGATTGTCCTCCATGACGAAGCGCTGGCCATTCTCTTACAAAACAAGGAACCAACAAAATTAGGACCAGCTTTCACTTCCGGGATGATGATGATGCTCTGGACGAAATTTTTAAAATTTCAATTTTTTCATAAAGTTTTTTTAAGTAAAAAGTAAGCAGGAAAGAAAAATGAAATGTGTTAATACCAATTTTTTTGGTAATTAGCTACTCAATAGTTGATAGTTATTATTAGCCAAGTTTAATCACTTATTGTCAAATATTTACCTAACTTTAATACATAAATGTGTATGGATGTATGTATACGTATGTAAATAAGTCATTAACCCCGATAATTTACAGAGTTGAGACGTCTTGAAGTTTAAAATAGTTAGCATAATTAAATAGATGTAGCGACTACGTAGAGTCGTGAAATGGCCAGGGCATGAAAATTTAAGGACATTTTAAGCATGGCATTAATGGCAATTTTTATAGACATCATTGGCCTTATAAATTTAAATAAATGGCTGGTGGGAAATATGGCAAATTATAATACCCTCAGCATGACCATAAATGCAAATTTGGATTTTGGGCACTAAAAAATATGGGTATTTTGGGCATGGCATAAATTCCATGCACATTTACATATGATAACATTTGTCTTATGGAAGCATTAAATACAATAAATGTCTAAAAAATATGGCAAATAAATGGCATCCGCATAAGTACGTATGTACAACTCTAGTCGGCTGTACAGCACACGCATCACATGCATATTAAAATTTGCACTAAACAATTATCATGTCGCGAATGTCATTGCCTTTTAAATTTAACTCACTCGCCATGCATTTAACACATGCCCCAAAAAGCCTCGCCGTTAATGAATTACAAACACAAACATTTCTTGGGATCATTGACTCCAAGAAATTGTTCTCGGACTTTGTTGAAATTGCAATTTATTTATATTCATAAATTATTTAATTGTTGAGCACTTTAAAAAAATTAAGCTACAATTTTCCCATTAAACTTCATACTATTTTCAAATATATAAATATATGTATGTAGTGTTAACTGAATAATTATTAATTTTAACAACAAGTATTTATAATTGTGGATGGTTTTTATTGGCACCAATTTTTAGAATTCTTCACCTTTTACTAGTTTTATATGACACATGAATTACGTAATTGACTCCCAATTTGTGTTGGCGACTTGAAGTTAATTAATTATGGCAATTATTTACGACAATTTTATAAGTAGTTTTCGAAAGAAGTGTTTCGTTTCTTGCGGATTTGCTACACTTCTTGCACCGCAAAGGGAAGTAGTTTCTTGGACCCGAAACACAAACCGTGGTTAAATTAGATTTACTTTTAGCTAATTTCCATTTCGCGTTTGGCTCTGTTCTAATAATTTCGAGCAGTAATTTCCCAACAAATTTGCATAATTATGGGTAATAATCTACTAACTAAAACAAAGTAAATGTATGGCTTGATCTGTCCCAATAAATTATTAAATATATATAAAATCTGCTAAAAATAAGATATTTTAAATTTATGTACATGTCATATTTTCGGTCATCTGAAGCAATTACATAATTATGTAAATAACCTATGTATAATTAAAGCTTTTAAGTAACTAAAGCATAATAAATGCGACATATTTATAATTTGGCATCATCATCATCATTAATTAACCTACTTTAAAATTAACCCATTTAATAAATATACATTACGCAATTTTACATTTTTACCAATCCATTAATGGCGCATAAATTCTGAAAAATACGAAAACAACGTTAAGAAATTTTGCTTAATTATTTATTTTATTTATGTATTTAACTGGACATTAATTGAATATTTATTTAATTGGTTGCAATGGAGGTCTCCCAGTGCATGCTCTCAGATTTGCGCAAACTAGTGTCAATCGATCAAAAATTTAATTATGGTGAACTATGCAAATGCTCAGGTTACATATTTGCACTTGAAGAGGAGAAATGTATTCTAAAATTTACAAATTTTTCAGTTTCCAAATTTCTCCTTTTCAGATGCAAATATCTCGACAAAATCTGCGCATTAGGAGATCGTGCCTTTCGCAACTTTCATAAGTACCAATTAAATTTGGGATCGCTTGACACTTGATTGGCCAAAATCTGTGAGAATTTGCTGGGAGACCTCCATTGTCAGGTGCTACTTTCGCTCACCATCGGGAAGAATTTTCCTCGAGTTTCCAAACGACCCCATTCCAGCTACGGAGTAGAAAATATGCACATCAAAATTTCAAGGTTTCCACTAAATTTCTAGTTAATTAATTACTCAATTGATTAAATCGTGAGTACCTTGGCTCGCCCCTCGATTGCTGCCGTACTGCAACCCGATTATTTTATTGCTCTCGGCCAACTTTTCCGGGGTGAAATTCCTCTTGTTTTCATTCGAAACCCTCACTCCCAGTCGGGCACCGTCAAAGCCATTCTTTTGTGCCTGCCGTTTTCGAAAATATTTTTTTGTAAAATTTCCGAAAATAAAATATATTTTCCTTACCATTCCACCCAACGAGAACAAGCAGTCGACGACCATGTACAAGTTTTTATTCTCGTACAAGTCATTCACTTGAAATAAATCTTGTGATTTCATCCCATAAGTTTCACACCCTTTGAGAAACATTTCTAAATTTTCACGCTGCAAAAGTTACCAAAATTTTGTAAAAATTGAGACAAATTAATAAATGATCAATTTGATTATCTACCTGTTTAAATGGGGCAGGAGACGTGTTAATTTTCTTGACAGCATTTGGGCACAGTTTGTTAATCAATCTGGGCAGAAAAATTCAAGAATTTACCCCAATTAAAAAAATGCACAATTATTTTTAACGTAGGACTCGATAACGCATCACCTAAATCATCAAAATCAGCACAATTTTAATCACTTCTCGGTTGTCGGAATTTATTTTAAAATTCTGGACGACAAATTTCAGTGCGTTGATTGGCGATGAGTTTTTTAAGTCAGTTCAAATTTTTCCGAATGCTCAGTTTTAATAACTGATATCTATTGACACATAAATAAAGGATATCAAATCAAATAAAAAAAAAATTAAACTTGAGATCCCTTTCTTCAAAAAACTGTCAAAATCTGAAGTGCATATTGTTTACTCCACAAGTTTGTCGTCCACAATTTTTAAATAAATTTCCAGAAATGATTAAAAATGTGCTAATTTTGGCGATTAGTCATCGAGTCCTACGTTAATTACGCATAAATGGATGCACTTCTTACTCGCACAAGGCGACGCCGTCCTTTAATTTGACGGCGAAATCGAGCTGATCTCGAACCCCGTCGAAGCCGTTGTGATTCCCGTTGTTGTTATTACTCTCCGAGGTCAGGTTTCGATTGACGACCGCCTCAACCCACGTGACGGCTTCTTTGGCACGGTCCAAGTTAAATTTCGCTTGAGCCTTTCATTAAAAATTTATAAATATTAAGTACCAAATTCATTTAAATAATTATTATGCACATATGAATTTTTATGGTCTACCAACTTTCAAATGGCACTCGCGACTCAGTCCGTACGAAGGTCCGTGATACGCCATTCTTACAAAAAATTTGACAAAAATCCGACTAAAATTTAAGAAATTAAAATATTAACGGGAATTTTTTAATGTAAAATATAAATAAATATAAATTATTAATTTCAGATCATTCCTCTCGTCGATGATCTCTTGTTTAATTGTCACGGACGCAGATTTACAAAAATATCATCACAAAATAGAATTCTGCACAATTAACTTACGATTTATAGTTCTAAAATTCTGGACAATTAACAATCCTTGGTCAATTTGAAGTTGTGTAAATACGAAATAAAAATATTAACAGGATTTAAAAAAATGTAAAATTCATAATTTCAGATCGCTCCCCTCGTCAATTTGTTGCTTGACATGGAACAAAAATTGTCCCAAAACAAAATATCTGGACAATTAAACAAATAACAATCCGTATAGTTAATTTGAAATTAATTAGGAAATAAAAATATTAACAAGATGATTTTTTAATGTAAAAAACTTATATAATTTCAGATCGTTCCCCTCTCGTTCTTTGTTCTTTGACACACTATATAAAAAATTGTCACCAAATAACCTCAGCCAATTAACTCACAATGAGAATACACAGTTAACCTCTCTTCTTGTTAAATTAATTAATTACCTAATAATTCCACCCTCAATTATACAACGAACTATGTCACAAGAGGATACGAAGGTAGGAATGGGGCGACAAAGTCAAAGTCACGTCTCCTACGCGTACTTTTTACTGGTACGGGACCCGACGACACCTTTCTTTCTGTGTCGTGTCAAATGAGCAGAAGAAATCAGAGGCACACAAATTCCTTCTTCCTTCTCGAAGCAAATCTTACTTGTGTACGTACTTAAGCACTTATTATTACGGCGAGATGATTACCTGTTCAGGTGTTACGAACTTGAAGATGCTGATGATGATGATGACCATCTATCCTGCAACATAATTCCACAGTGCCAGTTATGTGGCTGCTTTCCTATTTATTTTGTCTCGCTCGCCTGTCGTCCCACCCATGTCAAAATGTGTACGAAGATGTGAAAAGAAGAAACTGGATTTTAAATCAGGTATTGCAGTGAAGGAGCGAGCATTATATTATAATCGCATCTCGTCTCACCTGCACACCTTCAACCCTCTCGGCGTCTCGTCTCATCTCATCTCCACGTACTTTAGCTGAATAATATCATTATCGGTAGGTATGCCGATGTCGAGGGCATTTATCAGGCCATTTATTGCCCGGTTTTTATCTACATACGTCTTAAATTCCGAAATTTCTGGGAATCTATCCACTCCGAGGGTATTTATGCTAGATTTGCATTATCTGCCCTTTAAGCTTATGTCTCCACAATGATACACAATAATTCATTTCATGACATGCCCAAAATGTCGGGTATTTATTTCCGTGTTATGCCCAGGGATTTTTGCCATTTATGTAAGTTTGCCCGTATTAAATTGATGCCTCAATAATTTTATAAATGGCCAAGGAATTTATGCCATGCATGCCCAAAATTCTGGTTCAAAATTGATTTCATGCCGTGGCCATTGTACAACTCTTCCGAGCGACTAATTTAATGCCTACTTAAGGTCAAACAATATGTTTGTACATGTCTCCTCACGCTTTAATTGAGAGGATTAACAGACGAATCTCGTTACATCATCGTGCCCTCCTTGTAGCATGGAAGCATCTAAGGTTTCAGAAATCACGGTAAATTCTGACTTTATTATGACGCAACATGCATCCAATAACAGAAAATGGGTACGAATTACGTACGTCCTACAAACAAAAATCGTAGGAACTTGACAAGTGTAATCGACCCCTCTTTCGGAAGTGTTTTTCATACACGCCAAGTTTTATTTACTTACTTGGTAATAACGTTCTCACGAAATTTACTACGTCTTTTACAAAGATTACAAAGAAAGAGTATGAACAAAGAAATGGAGGATTCACGTGACATTTGTGTTATTTTTGAAGGGTGGAAAAATTTAGTTGTTTTTCTAGGAGACGTAAAAGGATTTGAAACATCTTTTTCTTGCTTAAACTCGGTCAGAGATCTGCGAAATTGAATATTTGCATGGTCAGAGTTAGCCAGATGGCATGTTAAGTAGCCTCTGACGAAAATGGATGGATTGATGGCCACGCTAAGAGCGTAACCTTCATGTCCAAAATCCACATTGTAACATTACTGAGGAGACGGAACCTCGTCTTAAAAAGGAATGAATTCGAGATCACGACTTCTTTTGGAAGCTTTACAAATATTATGGTCACAAGGATTTGTAGATTATGTTCCATTTTCACGTCGGGATGGAAAATTATGAAAACTTTAATGTAAGTTTGTCAAATCAAGGTTAATTAATTAAAGTTGTAAATACATCATTTTTAAATTCTTAACAATATTACTGGAAATTTTCGAAAAAAATTTTGATAAATTAAAATTTCAAACAAATAATATGTAGTGGTACACTCATCTTAAGACCACATTTAAAATGTGCGTCTTTTTCTAAGTTTGAGATCTGATTTTAACGTTTAATTAATTTTCATAATTTTCCATCCTGACGTAAAAATGTCGACCTAATTTCGCAAGAAATCGAGCCATTGTACAAAAAATATTTTCATGAAGCTACATGCATAATAAGATAAGTCGACATCTCGAATATGAGCTGGACAGAGGCTGCGCCATGGCGACTTAACTTATTTTAGGTTCATATTTCATAAATGAACATAATTTTCACTCCTTGCCGTCCAGAAAACTCGCCCCATTATTCTTTCGGTCAGTTTTTGGGATAAAAATTAAAAATGCGTCAAATTTGCAAGTCAAGATTTGCTTCTAAATTTGCGCTATCAGGAATTGTTGTATTAATAGTTTTTCTATCCACATATCAATGGCTTTTTTCGAGGGATGTCTTATTTTCCAGAAATCAGGTCAATTCTATCGACCGTAAGTAAACTTTACTCAACTTGCGCCATAGCTAAACTATTCACACCATTGGCATAAGTTATGTAGACATGTTTTCATTTGTTAGAAGGGACGAGCTACGTGGAGATTAACTTTGATCGGTTGGACCAGCACGATCCGGAACTGATTCGATACACGAGAACAAGATATTTGTCGCCACCCCCACCACAATATGTGCCATATCGGTTAAATAACCCCAAAAATCCGGAGACCGGGCATGGAAAGTGGGCCAGAAAATTTTTTAAGAACAAGGTCTGATATTTTTTAAGCTAATTTGTATTCCATTGTTTGTTTGTTTGTTTAGCATTTATTCATGTGTTATTTCTCGATCAGTACATGAAATGACTGGTTTTCATCAAGTAACACGAAAAAATAGGAGAAGAAAGATTTAGTTAAACTAAGTCATAATACATACTAAAATACGTGACATTCAAAGCGTTATCGAACATTATTCCTTACAAAACTACTAATTATTATTGTATGCGGTTATTTATGCATCATTATAACGGTTTTTTATGACATGTTCTACCAAAATTGAACGAACATTTCCTGCAGTTTTTGGGTCAGAATCTAAGATTTGATCTATTGTAGCAGAGGACAAACTATTCCATAACTTAGTACTGAAATATTTGACTGAATTTGTGAATAACTCGGAGTTGTGCTGAATCACTTGTAGCTTCTGACTACTACGAGTATTATGTCCGGAGCTATTCACTGTAAACATTGTATTAATTTGGTCAACGGTTGATCCTCAAGTTGAAGTCGCTCATTTATAGATAACAGATTGAATTGTTCGAGCAAAACATTGTAATTCACTTTCTCATGCAATTTTCTACATTCAATTTTGGCAATTTTCAGTTCATTTCTGTCAGATTTACCTTTCCAGAACGATTTGCTATAAAATTTTGTGAGTCGTGGATAACAGAATATAGCTAACAAGTTATTTGTTTTTGCTTGAATTTCCTTAAATGTAACTAAACTAGACGGACCCCAAATTGTTATACAATAATCCGTTGAGTTTACATAGGCATTGATGAGAACAGTTAACATATGTCGTGTTATATACCTTTTAAATCTATGAATCATTCCAATATTTACACACACCCGTTTCTTTACATTTTCAGCGTGATCTTTAAAACTAAAGTGTTCATCGATCCAAACCCCTAGGTATTTATAAGTATTCACTCTACGAATTTCGCTACCATTAATCATAATATTAGAGATGTTATTCACGTTCGTTTTACATTGCTTTTTTCTAATAATCATAAATTTTGTCTTCTCCCAGTTCATTGTCAGTCCTTTAACAATAAACCATTCATTTAGTTTAATTAAAATGGACGCCACCTTTGCATGAACATCCTTTGGGTTAGTTCCGCTGACGACAAAGGAAATATCGTCGGCAAAGATAGTGTAGTAACAGACTTTTAGAACTACATGAATATCTGATAAAAATAGAATAAACAAGTTTGGACCACACACAAAACCTTGGCCAATTCCCCGGTTAACTATGAAGGGTTTAGACATAAATTTACCATTTTTTATCAAATAAAATCGATCTCTTAAATAGTTGGAAATTAGAAGTAACAGTTTTCCTTGTATCAAAAATACATTACGCAACATTACCACTAGTAGGTTAATATTTAGTGAGTCAAATCCTTTCTTCAAATCAATGAATACAACGAAAACTAAATTATTTGGTACATCCAATTCATTAAAAATATTTTGCGAGAAACAAGTTAATGCCGTAGTACATGATCTCCCACTCCTAAATCCGTGTTGATTATCATCAAGAATCTTCAGTGACTCTACTTTTTTCATAAGTTTAGTTTTTAATAAATATTCAAAAAGTTTGCTGAGAGAGTGAAGAGATGAGATGGGTCTGTAGTTACTCGCATTGGTCAAGCTACCTTTCCCCTTATATAACGGTAAGACTGTACATTCCTTAAATTTCTTTGGATAATTGCACGTCGAAAAGATTGATGTAAAAAACATAGCTAGAGGTATAACTAAAAATGGTAAAAGAGGTTTTAACATTTTGATCGGAATTTTATCTGTTGGCGAAGACTTAAGCTTTAATTTTGATATACATTTGGTTACCTCTTCTTTGCTAATTATACAGTTCTCGTTGTCAAATAAGGCATCAGCCTTCACAGAGCTAATGATATCCGATTCTACATTGGATGGGGTATCATTCTTTAATATAAAATTATCGCTCAAATTTTCGGAAATAGTATCCTTGTCAGAAATTAAAACATTACCAACTTTTAAAAATGGAATTTCGCTATTCTGTCTAACATTTCTTCCAATTAAATCATCATAAGTCTTCCAAATCGTTTGAGAGTCTAACTTTGAAAATTTATCTTTGAAATGTTGTCGCTTTTTGGCGGATACACAGTTTTTTACATAATTTCGAAGTTTGTTATACTCTTGTTTGGAATCTAAACTTGGATTTTTATCTAATTCATTTTTCAATGCATCCCGTTTCCTGATTAAATCTAATAATTCGCTATCCATCCATTCTCCAGCATTACCACGCAGTCTTCTTTTACGAATGGGGCACAATACATCTAGATAGCTGAGAATTGTGGATTCGAAATAAAGTAATTGTGAGTCAACATCGCTAGAATTTTCAATTACACTCCAATCCAAATTTTCTAACTCTTTACCTAACATCTGTGCATCAAAGTTCTTAAAAGAACGAAATTCAATTATTTTTGACGGTTTTTTGACTAGCTTATTTCTCTTAACAAAAAATGTAAACCGATGGTCTGAAGTGTTAACGGAGAAGACACCTGCCTGCCTAATTTTATCAGAAAAGGAAACATAAATGTGATCAATAAGAGTCTGTGACGTAAGAGTGACTCTTGTTGGTTCCTTAATTATTTGAATTGAGTTTACACTGTTAACTAAGCTATTTGTACAGTTGTACAGTTGGAGGGGAGTTTTGGATTGAAAACCATTTTTCCTTAAGATTGTCTATTTTTAACCAAATTTGACATATGCGTGACCCAAAATTTATGCCCCCGAAGGCAGGAAAATACTCTTGAAATCCAAAAATTCCCCCTGAAAGCGCATTGACCCCTTCAGACTGCCTCTTAATTTGAATTAAATTTTGATTTCCATATTTTTAGAGGAGCGGGACCTTCCTGGAGGCGGGCGCAAACGAGGGAGAACACCACTCTCACACGCTCTTCCTGGAAACTGACCTCAACTGGACGGGGCTCTTGATCGAGTGCAATCCAACCGTGGCGTCGTATTTGCGAACGAAAAAAAGGAAATCGTGGACTGCCAGCGTTTGCATTTCGACATCAGCACAGCCGAAAATTGTAACATACAAATACTCAAATATGAAATGACCACTCACTATTAAATTAGTAATAATTATCTTTATGGATGGATTTCAGGTGAATTTTTCCAACCCTGAAAAGTGGTCGTACAGTGGGCGTTTAGGGGCCGCTTGGAATCTGCCTATTCCCACGAATTGGACCTATTTTGACGTCGAGACAGTCCCACTTTACACGATTATCGCGGCTGCAGGATTTAAGGAAATTGATTTCTTCTCGTTTGATGTGGAAGGCGTGGAAAGGGACGTTTTGAGAGATTTCCCATTCGATAAGATTCGTTTCAAGGTATTAATTATTTACATGTTCACCTGGAATTAATGCTCTGTAACAATTATCTAGTAGTACGAAAATTCAGGCACATTTTCTGCAGAAAAAATACAGGATTTCGCACGGGTGGGCAAAATACTTTGCCAAAATGTAGCATTTTGAGCCCCATGAGCCCCTCCGTTTTTGATTCCCATGATGTAAAATCCCCAAGATTTTGTCTGTATTTTTTCCGCAAGTACTTTCTCAAGAGAGTTAGAAAATTAATGCAGAGAAACTGTGTAAAACCCTGCGTATTTTCTGAAGAAATGTGTCGATTCAGTTCAATTAGACTGTCTAATTTAGACATGCCAATTTTAATACGTATTTGGATTCATATAATGGTATTTGTATTAGTTATTTATGTATTTTTTTGTTTTAATTTATCTAGTTGATGATCATAGAAGTGTATTTTCTAAACGAGACGGAACGTACTGAATTGGATGAGTTTTTGGACGGGCATGGCTACACGGTACTAGAGAGACAAGTTGATGACCATATTTATGCCCATAAGTCAGTCTTGGCCCAACGTGCACCCCATTCTGGGTGAAATTTGTAAAAATTCAAATAAAAAACAAGTTATTTTATTTATTTTTATGAACACGAAGGATATTCGACAAGTTTTTTTGTACATTAAAAATAATTGGCACATAATAAGTACGTCGGATATGACACGTGACCATATTATGTAAATAGAATCGATGACTTCCTGTCACGTGGTATGGTGGTCTATAATTTCAACAATTACAAAATTACCATAATTATTGTTTAGTTAATCTTCTAAAGTATATTAATAGTTCCTAATTATTATTCTCATTTTAATTGCGGTACAAATTTTTAAGGTTTAAAAAATCCAACCTAATTATCAATTTAATTAAATAGCTTACATAATTATTTTCTATACACTGACCTTTTCCTTGGGTTGGGTGGCGAACAATATACAATTTCTGTCTTTTGAGGACATAATTGGGCAATTATTATACTGCACAAATAATTACATACTTAATGCATAATAATTAATTATTAATTAGTATACTCAATTATTATTATATGGATTCATTCAATAATTATAATAATCACATCACATGAACAAATCAATTAAAATAAAGTATTCCCAAAAAAATCCACCTTCTCTTTTTTACAAATTTCTCATCAATTTTAAATAGGAAATATTTTAATATAATTTACAAGAATTTGAGACAAATGTTAAATGACAAAGAAATTTGAAAGTTTGAAATTACTATTTAAAAAAACACGTAATATATTTCTTCCCATCTCACGTTTCTGAAATAAATCTAAAAATTTTCGTTTTTGACAACGTTATTTTTTCAACCACCAACCTATTATTTTACTTGGGCTTGAGGATTTACTCAATTAACTTGAATCGGCGTTAAAGTTACACATGTACGCAAAATCGTTAAATTTTGCATAAAAGTCCATAAACCCTAAACTAATTGGTAACTTGCGCCATGAATAGTTTAACTATGGCGCAAATACGCCGTTTTAATTACAGAATATCAAAAAGTGTCACAAAATTGTTTTCAAAAAAAGTTAATTCCTCCTCCTCCTCTGCGTGTCTTCCTTCTCTTCGTCATGATGATTTTGATTCCACAACAATAATTCTGCCTTCTCCAACAACTTGTTGCTGTTCCTCGTCCCGTGACGCCAAGGATTTTCGTGTGACGGCGACAACGACGAGGATGGCGTGGGAGGAGGAGGCAGAATTCTCCTCCTGTTCCTATTACTGCTACTACTGCTGCTACTGGACTGCTTAAAAAATTTGGAAAAAATCCCCCTCGACGTGGAATAGCGACACCCGGGGGGCAAATAGTACGCGTAGTGAACCGTCCATCTGCCCGTTTTCAAATTCGGGCAAATGATCATGTGCCGGTGGTAATTATTTGTTCCCGTGTAGTAGGAATAATCCGCCATTTCGTACTCTTCCGGTCCTACAAAGGAGAAAAATTATTCCAATTATTCAATTGCGCCATAATTATTAATAGAGGGCTGATATGTATTTACGAAAAACCGCAAAATGTGCAGGGAAAAAATAATAATAATTTTAATTTCCGATCCGAATATAAGTAATGCTCTCGATTTTTTGTGGTCGAGTTTCTTTGAGTAAAAAAATTCATACAAAGGTGGAAAATTTTCATTTTGAGGGACCCTATGAGATGACCCATACTGATTTTTCAAAATTGTCATATCGAGCTGAAATTTCGTAGAGAGGTTGGTTTAGGAGAGATCTTAATGGAAGAATACGAAATGATTAAACACGGTCGTGGAGATAAGTGCAGTATGAAAACATGTCGACAACTCTGAGGAAGAGATTGTGTCCGAAAATGGTGCAAATCGGATAAGAAATGGATAAGTTATGGCGAAAAAAGATGTGAGACAAGTTGTTGCGGTGCAGTGAGATTTGGCTGAACGGGTCCCCGAAATCTCAGAATCTGCAAGGCCATTGACCTCGTCAAATCGCTTCCATCTCAAAATTTTCTGAGGGACCGTCAGAATTTTGAGATGGAAGCGATTTGACGAGTTCGATTGCCTTGCAGATTCTCACTTTTCATCCACAGTTTCAGCTCAATTTTATTGCTGAACCGCAACAACTCTCAACAAATCTCAAATCTTTTTTCGCCATAACTTATCCATTTCTTATCCGATTTGCACCATTTTCGGACACAACCTCTTCCTCAGAGTTGTCGACATATGTGCGTACACTGCGCTTATCGCCACGACCGTGTTTGAGCACAAATTGAACGAAAAATTGTGAGATTATGACTCATCTCAAGCTCACGATGTTAAAGAAGCCACTATTCATGGTAGTCGAGGGGAAGGATTTGTAATCCTGCAAAAATTTGGTACCACATGGTAGAAAATATCGAACAAACATTTAGCCAACCATCCACCCACACCACGGAGGTTGGCAATATTATGTCGGTCAATTTGAAAACAATACAAGTGGGCTCTGACTCGGTGAATCATATCCCCTCAGTCCCTGACTCGGGCTAAATCGAGTCTGCACTACACTGTCTGTAGGTTTTGTGATCTGCAAGAGTTGGGGGAACACATGCACAAGGTTTGACCGTGGGTCGTCATCGAATGAAAACGTCGAAAATAAGTGCATATCCACCCTCTGGGCGCGAGGTACGTACCATGAACGGTGATGGAGAAGGAGCATCGCGCCTTGTTGCCCTCCGCGTCCCCGGCGACATAGTTGATGTGCGTGGTCCCGTCGGTCATCAGGAGGCCGGGATTGTGACTCTGCTGGACGTAGTGCAGCTTCACATTGTCCGTGAACTTGGGCTCGGACCACCACATTTCTCGCGACGTTTCTCCAGGATTTAGCCGCACTTCGAAGGACGTTGGACACCCTTGAACGCGTGGGGCTTCGAGATCTGGAAAATTTACATGGGCACATTTTATAAAATAATTTGGAGAACACGTTAAGATTTTTGTCTTACCGATCACATGGATTTTAAAGCGGCAGGCCGCCGTGTCATTGGAGACTGGACTTCGAGCCGTAAAAGTGACCCTAAAAGATATTTGGTAACTTGTTTTCGAGTAAATTTTTAAATAATTCTGAATTACTGCGTGTAGCCGGCGGGGACTTCCCATTCCAAATTTTTAGCCCAGGTCGGATCAGCCTCGACATATCTGAAGGGGTCAAAGTTCAATAATTAGTTCCAGAAATAACTAACAATGGAGGTCCCCCAATTCGCAGATAGTGTCATTTGAAAATTTTACGCTAATTAAATTTGTGA
Source organism: Folsomia candida (assembly GCF_002217175.1). Classification (NCBI taxonomy): domain Eukaryota; kingdom Metazoa; phylum Arthropoda; class Collembola; order Entomobryomorpha; family Isotomidae; genus Folsomia; species Folsomia candida. The sequence continues at coordinate 365,715 of NW_019091246.1, read as the reverse complement.
TCGATTGACACAAGTTTAATAAAACATCTGAGAGTACACTGAGAAAACCTCCGTTGTCCGTTTTTACGTCTCACGAACCTGTACCAATCCATGTTGGCCTGCGGTTGGGGGATTTTGACGTAGGCCGACGCCATCCCCGGCATGAGGTCCACCTTCACATCAGAGGGGCAGTGGATGTAGGGTCGTGGCGTCGCGGGGAGTCGGATGCAGACCGTGGAATCTTCTGGACTCCATCGATACCCTTTCGAGCAGGTCCGCAGCCTCCCATTTTTTGGATAATAACCCACCTCGCATAGCACGAGGCACTGCGTGTTCAACTGAATTCGGTCCGAGGAGGAGCAAATTTCGGGGAAAAGTGTGCCAAATTCGGGTTTCGACAGGGCCGGACAACTCGACGCGGTGCAGGCGACGGTCTCCTCGTAATCGGCGGGACTCCACGTGCCATCGCCGGAACACGTGACATATTTTGAGTTTGAGCCCCCCAAACTTTTGACCTGCTTGCCAAAAATGGTGGTCTCGATTTCGTTGAGGAGTGTTAAAGAGAAGCCGGGAAGACAGTTGACGCGACATTTCGTCCCAGACCGGAAATAGCCGTCGGTGGATAAGGTCGTGGTTCTCAGAGTGTCGTGGTGTTCGCACTCCCAGCCAGATGCGTTCACGAGGAGGGGAGGATCCTGACAAAATTCGGCTAGAAATTGACCAAAATATTGAAGATACATGTAAAAAAAATTATGGAATTTTGCAATTATTTTGTTAAAAATTCGGCTAAATTTTTTAGAAATGATAAGTTAAGTCAATTTGAAATTATCTTGACAAATAAAATTTCGAATGATACTTTCAGAAATGTGCAAAAAGAGCAATTCTGAAATTGTTTTACACAAATTAATTACATATTATCTAGAAATTGCATACAAAATCGGCTATAGACGTCCGAAAAGTTCAGAATTATTGCAATTATTTATTTTGCACAAATGAATTAATCTTGCAACTATTTTTAGTCCAAATTGCACATACGTTCACAAATGCGTTTATCCTCCTTGAGAACGTATCCCGGTTTACATGAGCAGAAGAAAGTGCCCGGAATATTGGTGCAGTCCTGGTCACAGCCCCCGTTCTCCGTGTCACACTCGTTCACGTCGCGACACGCCGTCCCATTCACGAGTTCGTACCCCTTCCGGCAAGAACAGACGCGGTACGAGTCGGACGTGTCGATGCAGATGTGGTCACAACCCCCGTTCTCCACGGAACAGTCCGCATGCTCCACGCAAATCAAGGAATTCTCGGAATCCAGGGCTGACCCCGGAGGACAGTCGGCCACCAGGGTGTTGAGCAGCTCGAGATTTTCGGGGGGCTGGTCCTCCTCCTCTCGGGGTGGGAGTGGGGGTTGAGTGGTAGGCTCAGGAATTTCTTCGGAAATGCACGTCTTGTAATTCTCCGCGGACAAGGCGAAACCTTTCGGACACGTGCAGAACGCAGTGCCAAACGTGTTCAGACACCCATGCGAGCAGTTAAAGTTGTTGGTGTCACATTCGTTGATGTCTTCGCAGGAGTGCTGAGCCAGAAATTTTCAAAGTTTTTAGAAATTCAAAATTTTATGAAATAGTTTATGCATTGAAAAAATTCTCGTACTTTATCTGATCCTAGTTTCGTGCCAGGAGTTCGTTCACAGGAGCAGGTGTAACTTCCAGGCGTGTTTTCGCAGCCGTCCTGACAAGGTCCGTGCCCGTTGCGGAGGAGGCATTCGTTCCTCTGCGTTCAATTGGCACGTGCAAAATTAATTTGCACGTATATAATTTTGCAATGCATCTTCTACTTACATCGATACATGTTTTCCCATCGGGGCCGACCTGATGCCCGGCGGGGCAGTAGCATTGGAAGGAGCCGGGCTGGTTGAAGCAGATTCCGGTGCAGCCCCCGTTATCGGTGAGGCACTCGTTGATGTCGACGCAGGTGGAGGACGAGGTCATCTCGTAGCCCGAGTAGCAGGAACAGACCACGCCCGACTTGTTGTCCCCCTCCGACCCGTGGGAACAGATCTGGTCACATTTTATGCAGTCGGACTCGTCCAAAGTTCCTAATAATTATTCATGTTGATAAAATTCTGGTGTAAAATGTTTTAAAAATACGCGTAATTTCCAATGAATTACTCCCACAAAAGGTAAAGCATTTCAATGTAGTATTTCATGTTTTGAAATTGCTCGTAATTTTTGCAGAATTTCTCGTTTAATTAATCATCTCATAAAAGAAGAATCCCATTTCAATATTTCCTGATATTTGAAGTTCTCTCCTAATTTTTCATATAGAACATAACTTTTTTAGTCCTCTTTTTTATTTTTATTTAATTTGCGTAATTTCGGCACCGGAAAACATGTTTTAAAGATTCTTGTGGTTTTCATTAATTTTTCGATTTAATTTAATAATCGTGTCACAAAAAAGAGTAGCATTTCAATATTTCCAAGACTTGTCTTTCTCACCCAACTTTTCAACACAATCATTTTTTCCGTACGGAAATATAAATCTTGTCCATTTTTTAAATTGTTAGCTGCACCACCGCACCGTGGAGCATGTTGCTCTATTATTAAACTGTCGCTGAGATTATTACCTGAATAATTATTCTTGTTATAAATATGAATAAATGCCCTTCAAAAAGTGGTGTAAATTACGGAAACCTCGTCTCACCTTTGGCGAGGCAGACGGGTGTCGGTCCCACCCACTTGTTTCTCGAGCAAAACATCCTACAATTTTTACGATAAATAAAGTTACACTATATTTTTAGTGTATTTTCAGTCATAGGATTTTTATTTTACCTGTCGGACGATTCCAGAGGGAAATCATAGCCTTCCAAACATTCGTATAACGCCATCACGTAATAATTCCGGTCTCGCGAGCGGTTTCGTCGCCTGGAAAAAATTAGACTTTCATTTTTAGATTTCAAAACTATTCACATTTTGCGATTTAGTGTTCTCGAGATTGATTTGCGTAAAAAATATACCCAAAAATTTGAACTATTTCAAAATTTAAATAAAATTTGTATCTCTACCCGTTCAAAAGATATTGAAGGTCATAGTTTGATCGAGATGGAATAAAACAAAAATTGGGATTTGGGAAACTTTGATCATAAATAAGTTATCTTTTGAACGGGTATAAGTTCATTTTATTTTTGAAAGTATCCCACTTTTTAGGAAAAAATCTAGGCTCGAGGACTACGTGAAGCACAAGGCTTTTAGGAACTTGAGGAATCACTGACCTCGTATATTTGACGACACGGGCGTGCGAAACGGCGGGTGCGGTCAAACCACGACCCTCCCGTTTGACACAGGTCGTATCAAATTTGGAAAAGTCGAGGCGGAAATTTCTCAGAAATTTGAGAATTCTCTTCTTCTTGAGGTTGGTGGTGGTGGTGGTGTCGTCATCGTGGTCCCGATGTCGGGACGTGCTCATGACCGTGCTGGATGGGAAGATGGGAATCTCGTTCGCCGTAGTGCCCCCACCTGCGGAAAAAAATTGTATGAAGAGAGAGATAAGCCCGAGTCAGGTGACACAGAAGAATTTCATAATTTCAAGATACATTTCTTTTCAAAAATCGGCGTGGGTCACGTGGAGCTGTTTTTTTTACTGTGTACACAAATTCTGAGGTAATTGTGACCCCACCAGGTCATAGGTCAACCAGTATCAAACCTATCTTTGAATTTACTGTCCACGTCAATCAACAGTTAGACAGACACGACGGTTCAATAAGGCCGAAAAAAGCAGGATATATTTTTCATACAGAACTGATGTTCTTAAATGCAAAAAAATAAGTAACAATAATAATGCATTGGCGACCTCACTGGGTCATAGGTCAAGTATCTTTTTTATTTATTTATTATTCCAGTCAATTGATTTCAATCTAGACAGACGGACCGACAGACACTCTGATTCCATAAGCCTCATCTTAAACAAATAACTTGGTATCACCTCACATTAGAGGGAGAGCTGTCATCCCATCACTCGTATCACTCGTAGGAGACCCTTGTCTTGTCTCCCTTCTAGGCTTAATTAGCATTTTAAGTTCAATCATTGTCACACTGACATGATTGTCGAGACGGGAAAAGTCTGGTTTAATCAGTGAATTGGGTGGATCCCAGGCCTGTTTTTGAGGTAAAAATAGAGTGTGTGTGGCTTGGGCCCTTTTTTAAGGCTTGATTAAGACGCGATGGTGGTGGTGGTGGTGTACAAAAAATCGGAAAGGGTGAGACTTGCGTTAGAAATTGGGCTGCATTGAATTTTGAGATAAGAATCCTGAACCAACGAAATTACGTATGCATAAAAAATGCACGTACTCCACCCCACAATTATTCGGGTTTTGAGACAGATTGAAAAATTGAGACGAGTTGGGTTTGATTTCTAACGAGACCCTTAACAAAATAAGAAGACGAAGGAAAGTAAAAAAAAGTAGGTAAAATTTCACCTGGTTCAAACAAAGGTAAAATCTGAAAGTGATATAAAAGTGATATAGCCAGTCGATTTTATCGTCGTTTACGAAACTGTGTGAAATTCGCTCAAAATTACACACTTTTCAGAGACCATTTATTTCTAAAAAGATGGGAAAATTTTCAGCAGAGCGATTTCTGATTTTGCTAAACATTGATGCCAAAAAAGATATATTAGGTCCTCTCAAAGCTCTAAAAAAGAGCAGATTTTTCTGCTCATCGCTCATTCTGATCTTTTGTGCTCGGCTGTGCGCATGCGATTTCGCTCAAAATCAGATTTTCTTGCTCAACAAAAAAATCGAGTTTTGGGTTGATTTTTTCTCTCATAATCCTGCTCATTCTGCTCCACATCAGCAAATCAGTTGTTTGTTTACTTCAATTTTTGGTTTAAAACTTAAGTAAAGTTTTGTAAAACATATTCTTTATCATTATGGGTCCCAAGACCAAGGTTAAGAGTACCAGTGTCGAAAATGTTGTAAATCCCGTAATTTGTCGTAACAAGTGGAGGTAGGCGGCCGAAAAACATTTCGCTGGACACCACAAATAAAAATTGACATGACAAATTATGTCGTCGACAATAACACCGCATTTAAGGTAAATTATGATTTGTTATCCACATGTAATTTTGAATGACCAAATCCTTAATCGCAAAAAAATGTTTGAGCAGGTGACCAACCGCACTGAATTCCTTGGTCGTCTCCAAGATGCTTTGGCCCTTAACTGCGAAGAAAGTCAAATAAAAATGGATTTGGCAGATTTCTTAAAACGTACACAAAGACTAAAGAGAAGTTAAACCAGTCGGGTTTTGGGATTGACCCTCAGAAAGACGAAACTCTGGACAAAAGTGCGGTCATTTCCATCCATTACATGAAATCAAATGATTTTCAATGCGATAAAATTACGATTCAGCGAAGCCACTGGAACTCAAAATTCAATTGGAAACTATTAAATCTAAATTTTAGATATTTGACTTATAAAATTGTTTATTGCTGCTACATAAAATGAATTATTTGAGATAATGCTGTTCATTAATTCTCCTGCAATATTTTCACAATGCGTGTTGTTGAAACCCATTAAAAGCCATGCTAAGACCACAATGATAAAAATTCTCATATCTCTTGACGTTCAGTTATTTTCGGAATTTTATGAATTATGAGACTGAATTTACAACCATGAAAATGATAACAAATAATTGAACTTCCACAAATAAAGATCACGATTCTCAAGAATTATGATCGATAAAAAAAGTGGTACGTTCAAGGCTTGAGCAGAAAAATCGGATTTTTTATTTTTCTGCTCATTGCTCATTTCGCTCATTTTTTTAGCCTTGAGAGCTCCTATTATCAAAGTTTATTTTAAAATACTACTTCAATAGATGAGGATTGTTGGAACCCGATACAATTCTGGCTAAACTGTTTCCACAATTTGTTTTCTCACATGCAAAAGTCCATGCATTCGGCGGAAGTGAGAGTAAAAATGCCAAAGTCTTGTCAATAAATCAAATAATATTTCCCTAAAAGTCAGAAATCGACATGTTTCAACTGAAAATTTCCACACAAATAAATTCCGCACATTTGTGTAAATATTGTGACAAATTTGGCTACAGATGACAGATTGCCTTCAAATATATAGGATATTTTCCTAACTTTAGTTCAGAAGCTACTCTTGCAAGTACATACATTCTTGAATTTAATGAATAATTTTCCATAAGAAAAACTGTCCCATTCTTCTCTCAAATCCAAAAATATCCCGATACGAACTAACTTTCCTAAAAAAATTATTAGTTTTTATCAATTTTCCAGTATATCCAGCAAGAATAATTTCAAATTTACAGACAGATGGACATTACATTTACGATTCAAGAAATCAGTATGCGTGAAATTCATTACAAATGCTGTACCTATTTCGAAACCAATGTTTTGACAAAGGTAGATTTAAAAAAATATTTTTCACATTTTTGATGTAATTTTTCCACCTAAAATTTCATTTCTACAAACACACAAACTGACACACAAACGGATCACGATTACATACTTAAGACCTCTCTCAGGATAAAAATATATCCTTATTTTCCCCAAGTTACAATTTTCCCGTGGTTCTCAAAGACCACAAAATTCATAAAATTCCACCCCAAACCGTCCCTTTGACACGTTTCATATTTCCGTGGGTGACGTTATCTTGATAATAAATTGACATTTAGAGGCATAACGTTTCCTGATAAAAGCATATAAAAAAGCCTGAGCCGCAGATGGATCTCAGCACCTACTGGTGGAAACCTAGGTCAGTAATAAAATAGCAGCAGCCGTTTAAAAAGCCCTTAAAACTGACCCCCGTCGCGTTTTTCATCATCATTTTAGAAATATTATTATTAGATGGATGCAACCTGGATGGGACTGAAATCCGGACTTTGTGCGCACCTTTCGTTATTCCTTTGGTTCGAGTGGACCTTTTCATTACGTAAGTATCATCTTCGTCATAATGGGAATAATAATGGTGATCGTGACCCGAATAGAATGGAAATCTCGTTTTTTTTTTGTGGGGAATTTTTATACGGAATGGGAATCAGGAGGAGTAAATAAAGTAGCATCATAATCGTCAACCTTCTTTAAAAATTGTAAATGGGATACTTTTAGTCACAAGGTGAAATATGGCATCTGATTTTCAAGCGGTTGACAATAGAAAAAAATATCTAAATATGATTTAGAAAATAGATAAATTCACAAAAATTCAGAAATGGAATTATGGTTAAACATTTTCAAAAAATATTAACTTTTTTTAAGCCGAAAACAATATAAACTCAGAATTAATTAGAAATGGAACGATTGCATAGTTTAACCTAGGACTAGCTGACTCAAAATCAGCACATTTCCAGAATTTAGAACAGATTAGGCGAGAAAAGATTAAAAATGTGACGATTTTGGCGATGAGTCATCGAGTCGTGTGTTAAATTATAGGCACATATTTTAAATAAGTAACATATCTCCTATGATTTATCATCTATTCGACACATCAAATTTTTCTGAGATCCAAATTATACCCAAAAATAACAAAATGTTATCCTAAAACCACGTTACAACAATTAAGGATAATCTTGTCCTTGCTAATGATCCATAATTTGTCACACACGTGGACCACTGACAGTTGATGGATTATTTACTTTATTTCTACAAAAATCGGAGGACGGATAATTGAGAAAGGGCATCTCTGATTTGCTCAGAAACCATTTTTTTGAAGGAAAATGTGCCCATTTCATGTCATATATTTGCCTTTTTCGAAACCATTCATCTTTCATTTCATTACAATGTGTGGTTTGGTTTCGTTTCTTGTTTGACAATGGGATTATGCTCTCTCGCACAGAATGGAGATGGATAGATCATTATTACGTAATAAAACTTTTGTGCGTAAGTATAACGAGCATCGATGCATTTATTTTGTATGGGTTTTTTTGTGCTTTTTATTTATGTGGAATGCAAATGGTGATAATACGTATCCATTCAGCAATTGGATACGATTCATTACGGTGCGAGAAGGGCCCGATTTAAGAAATCATAGAGCCCTTTTGTGGTTTAATGTCGTACGCAATCCGAGTGTGCCGTGAAGCTAAACTTGGAAAAAATGGTCTCCTGATCTGTAAATAAAAAGCCCTTGGTACATACGCAAGGTTTCAGAAGTTCTTAATAAATTCTGCCCACGTATTTTATTTCGATTAGAAAAAGAACGGTTCAGAAATTATTATTTATGACAAATTATAATTAGCAGACTTTCCCACCACGAGGAAGGAATATAAATGGAAACTCTGCACCTGGAAATTTTTGATAAATGTTTCCATAATTTGTAGACATTTCCACGCCATAAGGAAAAATTTGAGAAGCAGGAAATTTTACATGCATGCAAATTATGTATTTCATGACTCAAGAATTGTTATCAATAATTGATGATGAATTATTTTCCACTTTGTACATTTTCCCACGATGATTAAATATGAGCTCAAACTATCTGCACCTGCAATTTTTTCATAATCCACAATTTCCACACAATTAGAGAACGAAATCTTGAAAAATGGCAAATTTTCTACCCTTCATTCATCGCCTCCACGATCCACAATTAAATAAATTCTTTAAAAGTGCATGATTTACGGTAACTTTATTTACTTCCAATTTGCCCATCTTCCCAAAATGTGTAGAATGTAATAAATGTTTTTAATAATTCATAAATATTTGCACAAGCTTCAAACATTTAATCGTTGCGGATTCAACAAACCATTTTTTCCATTTTTTCTCGAAATTATGGAACTGTTGGCCAATTCGTTATTCATCATCATCTTTTCCGGTTTTCCACAATAATTGGATTTCAAAGTGAGCCCACGATTACAAGAAATCAGCAGCTTTCGTCCGTTCGTAGATTATGTAATTTGATCCCCTCAGGCGTCAGATTGTAAACAGTGGAACAAATCTGGGCGAAATATGGCAATTACAGAAAAAAAAACTCAACGAGTCCCTAGTAATCCTTGCCAAGCCTGACCATTTCCTTATTCAGCTCATCCCAACCAAAATCTTGAACAATCTGCCATTCAATTCACTTTTCGACCCTACTATTATTAACGTCAACACTTTATCTTTCTTCTCTGGGAATGGAAAATCCGGTCCGGTTTACAAGAAAAAAATGCGGCGTATTTTCTAATCCGATATATAAAAATCTGTATAAAAATAGGGATCGACTAATCGTTAAATTATTTGGATGGACCAAATTTACGACTATTTTGACCCCTTTTTCCCTCGTCATCATTAATATGTAGGAAGCGACGTTTTAATTGCAGGTGGGTTTGGGAGGGTTCACAAATTATAATTATGGTTATTACGGAAAACTATGACCCACTCATAAAATTCAGTAGTTGCCACTTGTTTTTCTTATCTTGGAAAAAATCTAGATCTGATTTTATCCCAGATTTTAAGAATGATCTTTCATTCTGATTAAGAAATCTTTTCCGTTTAAGATATGTAGAGGAGATTTTTAATTTATGACAAAAAACTAATTACTGTTTAAAGAGGCGGAAAAGAAAATGGGCTGTGACGACGTGGTTTCATTATTACGTAACTAGCGGAATTGAGTAAAGGAGGATTTTTAATCGTGGTTTAAGGGGGTGCATTACGTGCTATCTCATACGCTTTATGTACATGTTAGAGACGTATGAAATGCATATAACGACCAACAAATGAGATAGCACACACATATCCAGCCACTCACCCTCCTCATCCAGAAAATATTGACCTTTTTACAAATCCCAGCGTCGTCCAGGATTGGAATTCCACCACCTCATTAAATCTCCTTGATCCATAATAACATCTCCATCACAAGGTTATCTTTACGGCTTAGGAAGAAAACCTCTTCCTCCTTCTGCAACAGGTCGCTTCTTTCATTTCATTCCAACCCAAGCTTTCCCCAGCAGAAGACCCAGTTTTTTTCTGCCCTGAGAAATCAGTCAATTGAACGACTTTGACATATTTAATTTCGCCATTAAGAAGATTACGCGAACGTCGGTCTGGTCTGGAAAAGAGTGTCCATGCATCCAGCAGGTGCACGTGGTCACCTGTGCGTGTGTGTCGATTAAGTGCATATGTATATGGACATGATCCCTTACACATAAGTCGTCATGTCCAAGTATGGATGCCACCTGTCAAAACTGACGTGTCACCTGCGTACGGACGTATGCAAACCTACACATGTATGTCACCTTAATAAGTTATGCCTACGTATTAGAAGAATATTGATTTTATTGCTTATGCATCAGCTCGTCCACCATAATTCCATCCATGTCTCTCTAACAAATATGTACCATCTTGTCCAGTGTTTGTTCCGGGTGCAAGAAATAACGGGGAGAAAGTGGTATATATTTTGACCTGCAAAAAATACACGGCGCAAGAAACTAAGCCCCCACCGCTATTTTTTGTACGTCGCGTGGCTGGATGGCGCTTATTTCTTGCGCTTCTCCCAGTTTCTTGCACCTCGCATTTCTTGCGCTTTCTCCCAGTTTGTTGCACTTCGCATTTCTTGCGCTTTCTCCCAGTTTCTTGCACCTCATACTTCTCGCACTTCTTTTTTCAGTGCAAGAAATGCACGTTAGTCAACCCGCAAGAAACGCAGCACTGATCTTGTCCATAAAACGGACGATCTGTGTCTCTCCTCCAATCCACGCCTCTCCGGAGGATATGATGGTTGCATTGTAAGCCTACCTGTGGATCAGCTAAATTGTCCATAGTTGAAAAACCAATAATTCATTACACATTTTTCTGCTGCGCCTATGTCACAATATTTCTATGTCCGCACTAATTGCTCATTCTTACATTGTCCTCAATTTGCATATCTTGCTGAAATCGTACCAGCGACGAGCCGGGTGCAAATTTTGGCAAAGAAAAAAAAGAGAACGATGCATGGACTGGAATGATGCATTGTTTCAAGTGTCGCAATCATTTACACACCCATGCATTCCGACCTGGTCGATACGTCATCTCGTGGATCCTGCACTTCCACCTTTTCCCTTCCTACTTGCTTACCTTGTGAATCATATTTTATTCCAAGTTGAGAGAATTGCTGGCACTAAAAACATTGCGTACTTCCAAATATGAAAAAAAAACTCTTGCTCCGCTCCTTTCTGCCATGCATCGTGGTAATAATCTTGTGGACATAATTGGGCAAAAGAATAAGTAAGAGTCGTCGGTTTGGTTTGGTTTAAGGTCTGCTGGTAGATATTTAAAGGTTACGTAAGAGCAAGAAGAGTCACGTTGCTTAATATATTTCTGATGGGACGGACGTAAAACATGGGACGGTTAGAATTTTATAGTCGCTACGACAAGTTGTAAATACGAATGAACGTGGTTATTGTTTCATTCGAATTTTTGTCACAAGTTGAACAGACATCCGAAATTTAGTGTTTTCTCGTTAATTTGACGTCATTATTATGACGATCATGTCCTAAGTGTGATGAATTTAAGGACTTCCAATAAAAGAAATTTAACGAGATCAAGGTACAAATTGTCCACTTGTTGTTGTTCAATAGATTCCAGTACTTGGGAATATTGTGGCAGGGTGGGCTGACTATGTCACCCTTTAAAAGGAGGTTAATTGCGTCATAAAACCAGCCAGGGTACGCTTTTACCATCGCCGTTGAAGATGCCAAAGGGTCAATCGGATTTGTTTGCCGGTACATTTCTTATATCCAGTTCTTCAACATGGACATTAAAATGGGATGCAGCAGACAGAAACTCCGATTTGCACCTTCAACGACGATATGTATTCTAAATATGTAACAATCAAGATGGACAAATCTGCAACACTCTTCAATTTTTAAAAGATCGAATAAAAAAAGAATAAAACCAAACGGAGAGTAAAAAGTGATACAATAATCTGGGGGCGATTGATGCAGTAATAAAATCTGCTCCATAAAATGCCAAAATAAGCTTATCATGCCGCAATTGAGACACAATTACTACCCAAAAAAGAAGCACGACAGGTTAAAAATTCAATTTAGACACGCTAATAAATCGCCAAATTTCATTTTTCGCTGTCTGTCGGGTGGGACGTAAATGTCAAATTTCTTGGTGGCACCAGACCTGACCTGACACACGTGACATGACACATGACATTACTCCTCGTACTCGTCATACATAATCTCATTTCGTAATAAGTACATAAACCCTTGCAGAAATCAGGTAGGCAAAATTAATTGAAAATCTGTCTCAAAATGTGTACGAGAAACTAGGCGTGGTGGTGAGGAGGCAAAGTGAGACTGACACTCAACCCAGATTATTCTTCACGGGGTTCACTCAATCACAAAATCTGGTTCGGAAGAGCAAGGAAGTAAATAGAGTGACATTTTCGTCTCCGTCTCACATCTCACATCTCACCCCATGTGAGCTGAGATGTGAGATTGAGCATGTTTGTACATATGTAGCAAAAAAAGGTACAGAATTCCGTACACTGACATGGCTGCTGGCCTGCTGCGACGAAACCCTTATCTCACTTTCTTCCTCCACGTCGCCTTCTTTAGGCCATCACACACTTCATCTCAGGCTCGAAAATGCAGTGAAAAGAGGATTACGACGACGACCAAGCAGATATATTCGTTTCCTTATTGCGGAATTTAATACGGGGAGGAGGAGGAGGACTGAAAAGTGACGATTTTGTGAGAAATGAGATGAAGAAATAAATTTTATGATTCCTTGGGAAAACTTTAATTGAAGATTAAACACAATAATCTATTTAATGATTATTATTTTCAAAATGTCTCTGATCTATATTAAAATTGCTAAAATAAAACTTTCATGAAATCCAGTTTTTGACGCTAGAGTTTCTCAACTGGGAAAAAATTTTGCAGACGGAATTTAGATTTACAAGTGAACACTATTTACTAAAAATAATGAAGTTTAAATAGACATTTTTGGTTGAAATTTGTAATTAAAATTTTCGGGAATTTTAAGTTATTCATTGTGCAAAGATTAATTGCGATTTAAGAACGATTTACGTATTTAAGTTTATTTAGAAATATTTAAAAGACGGTTTGAAGGCTGTTACTTCAAAAAACCTTACAGTTCTCTTAACAAATGTCTAAATTTATTTTTTTCTCAATTTTTCGACGCTAAAATAATGTCATAACACACAACTTTAACAAAGTTTCCTCTAAAGGACCGTACGTAAAGGATGTTGGAAATTTCCCCAAATTTTGACATTTCCCTCATCGAATGCCACGTATTCTTCATTCAAGGAAATAATGTTGCTCCCTAAAAATCTGTCACATCCTTTGTGCACCATCCCTTTATACGAAACCCCTCAAAATTTGTGATTTTTTGCAAAATTCTCACCTACTGACGCCATACTTGAAAATATGAATGCACCAAAAGTTAAATGTACGATTTTTCTTTACGAAAATTTAATTTAGAGTGGAAGACAAGCAAAACCGGGTGCTGGGTAAGTCGGTAAAAATCCGCATCTTTTGTGGTTAGTGTGTCCCGGCGTGGGGTGAAAGTGGAGATGTGAGTGTGAGTTATCTTTGCGCAGTGGCAGTATCCTAGACGATGAGGTTTATACCGAGTCGGGATTATTGCTAGTTGAAAACTTTAACCAATGCCCCGCCGCTGTTGGAGTGAAATACCTCCGATTACGGCAATTTTTGGAGACCCGTAAGGGTCAATCTATCAAATATAAAGATAAAACACCAGCAATAAGGATGGAAACCTTGCGAATTTGGGTTTTCTAGAAGGTCTCGAATTAGCAAACTCCAATCGTGTCCTACTTTCGTTTCATGAATTAAACAGGCCAAATTTATCCGTGACAAGATGTGTTCAGTTTGGGATCGAATTGACAGATTTATTCATGCAGTCATAATTTTCCGTGATTTCGTGTAGACCATTTTTTCTTTGCTGTAATGGTTTGCCAAATTATTTTTTCGCGACAAATTAGACAAAAAGCACGATCGTCTTCATTACAAGTTGGATTCATTCCAATCATCAATGCATTTTGAAAATGGGTTGTTCACCACCACGTAAATTTAAAAAAGTGCATTTGTATGTGCTAATTAAACCACCTATATATTTTTGTCCGACAACGAGAATAACTAACCAACCAGGCCATTAACGTAGGATTCAATGACTCATCGCCAAAATTTGCACTTTTTTCGGATCTGGGAATTTATTTTAAAATTCTGAACGACAAATTTGTGGTTAGTAAGTTGACTAATTGAATAACGGTGAGTTTTCGCGAGTTTCGATGAGTTCCAATTTTTCTGAAAGCGGCTTAAACTTCAGACGTCTCCTCCAGAATTTTAAAATAATTTCTCAGAGCCGAGAAATGATTAAAAATGTGCTAATTTCGACAGTGAGTCACCAAGTCCTCCATTAAACGTTTCCACCCGTTCCCAAAAGTCGCTTCGTCTTGGAAATGTGTGCCCACAAATTGGTTCAACTCTTTAGCATCGCATCCCACAAAAGGAGAAATTGTGTCTCTGCATTGTTGACCAGGTAAAAATCATGAATAGCACGCAATCAGATGCATTGTGTTCTTCTTCTCCCATTTAAAATCAGATTCACACGTGTCAATCAAATCGTTACCAATTCAGAGAGCTCGGTTCTCTTATTAACGCCCCCGACTGGAGAACGAATTAGAGTCCACTTTTGCTCAGTGGCCGCGGACAGGGGTACAATGTCCTCACAGATATTCGATGTCCCCATGTTATATAAACCCCTGCCTACTTTACCCTGTGTCCCCAAATGTCCCCACGGCTTCCGCAGCCCCTGCCTTTGGTCACGATATAGCCAGAAGAATTGTCCGTATCACCAGGTGTGGCATTCCAGCGTTCGGATTAGGATCCCAATCCAGCCCCAAAAAATGTCTCTATCGATCCCAGAGATCAACAAGTAGCTCAGAAATGTTAAAGCCGAGCGAGAAATGGGAATCCAAATCGTAAAAGTCATTCTGCATGAATGAAATCTGTTTTTGGTTGACTTATAGCTCGCTGAGGCGAAATGTGACACTCACTCGAAAAGTCTGGTAACAAATTTGGACCTGCATCTCACTTACTCACCCGTGACACGAGTTTTAAGACGTGTCATTTTTTCCTCATCCGTCGCCTGACACGACGACACTCGGGCCAAAAACGGATATGGAGATGATCCATTTCGTTCCTTCCAGAGGGAAGAATTTCGTTAAAAGTTCTCCCACTTTTTTCCAAACTTTGTTATGCGACACTGTCAAAAAAATTTTAACTACGACTACGACGACTCTCCAGAAATGTATCGCTATTTCGGAGAGTAATTGGCAAGGCGTAATTTTTTACTGGGGATAAAAAATTGGGACAGATTTCTCTGTAAAAATTTGATCTTTTGCTCCCAGATTATTCAAACTGTGGTAAAAATAACAAGTTTCAAAATTCTCTCGGATAAATTTTAACCTTGACATGACACCTTTTTTATTCACTGTTTTTTTTTGCGTGGTAAATCGCATAAAAAATCGTGCTTAAGCAGAGGGTGGATAAGCATTTAATTTTAACTTTTTCATTTGATGACGGTCAAACTTTGTGGGTGTGTGTTGCCTAACTCGAATAGATCACAAAAATCTCAAAATATTTTTACATAGTGTTGCATATTTCTAGGTTTTCAGACATCAATATTTCAAAATGCAAAAAAAATTATATATTTTTTCAAAAATGCAATGACATTGCAACGATTTGAGACGAAGTTTTTTGCTCAAGGAAATTGGACTACAAAAAAACTAGAACATTGAATTCAATAATTGAAAGTTTGCTAAAATTCTTATGTTTTGTGTACACATTTCATGCATATTTTAGCGTTTTTTTGTTAAATATTAAATACATAATTCAACGATTTTTCGTAAATACCTATCCACCCTCTGATTATAAGGCCAACACGGGATCTGCGTCGGAATGCGGAAAGTAAGAAAGGTTAAATTTGGTCAAAAATATGACAGGTTGGAGACGAACTGGTGAAATATGGGATCTTGTTCATCCGATCTACATGTGCGCATATTTATTGTACACGCAGCTGGACTGGATTTATTTCAATTTCTCGGCTGGGAGGAGGAATGCTAACAAAAAAGTCAGTGTGGCCGTCGAGCTGCTGGTGTCAAAACAGGGTGTAAAATATGGCCAAATGATGATGCTGATCCCCCCAAGCAGCCCCATATCATCGTTGGAGAGACTTGGGAATTCTAAAACTCTGTGTGTCACGTCATGTGATTTCACCTTTCGTTAAATACCATTCTTCACGAGGAAATAGTTTGTTTAAACAAACAATGCAATTACAAATTGCGACAGAGAAATGTTTCTCTTGCAGAAAGATTAACCCGAAAGAAGGAAGTCAAAAACGTATGTACGGTATCCGGTCGGAAATTTGTGTGTGCTTCAATCCAACCAGAGTTTCGCAGTCGTAATGAGTCTTAAAATCGGATAAATCTGAGAATAAATGGCTTCTTGGTGGGTGTTTTTGTAGGCAGGGTGCAGTTACGTGAGCATTTTGTCGTCCCATTTGAAAACGTCGTATGCAAAAGTTTTTGCGAATTTGCTGCAGAATTGAAAAGTTGATTGCAAATTAATTTTTGACTAATCTAACTATAAATCCACACAGATAGTTTTTGTATCAAATGACGCACATCTAAAATACTCACTGGTAAATATGTATTTCTGAATAAAACAATTTCGGAATTGAGTATTGACAAAAAATATTAACAAAATTCATAGTTTTAAAATCCTTCTTTATGAACACGTGTTACACAAAACTCATTTTTTGAACTCGCCTTTTTTTGAGAAATGATTTACCATCAAATTTCAGCAATTAAAAAATACTTAATGTCGAAACCAAATTTCAAAATTTAAATTCGTTTTTAAGCTTTTTTAAGAAAGTTTCCACTTTGAAACCCTGCTTGGTTCCTTCTTCCTTAGCAAACACGTGTCAGAAGCCACAACTAACTTTTCCTTAATCCCATTTGAATCATGAATGATGAGACGTCGTCAAACATCAACAACGCCAATGTTCCGCGGAACTCCTCGCCTGCCGTGGCCAAGATGAAGATGCACTCTCGAACATAAAACTGTTCACACTCTCTTCCTCTCATCCCCACTTTTTTACTCAATGTTTCCCGAAAATCAAATCCTTCCAAGAAAATTCAAACATGTTTACAAAATATATGCGTTTTTGAAAAAAATGTTTAAAAGATTTGCGTATTTTTCAAATAATAGCAGAAATATCCATGTCTGAAAACCTAGAAAGGTGTGATAATAATATGTGGAAATATTTCGAAAATGTGACCTATAAAAGTTAGGTAACACACGCACAAAGTTTGACCGTCATCAAATGGAAAAGTTGAAAATGAATGCATATCCTCCCTCTGATAAGAAGGAATGAAATGGTCGTGTGCCTGACCGGACTGGATTTAGATTTCTTCATCTGAAGGAATGAAATCCCATCCAGATTTCCGGTGGTCTTACTGCCTCACTCAGGTTCAGTTCAGACTCGTACGTAAAATATGTGCACATCTCATTAAAAGGTATTAGAATTTGTTTCGAAGCCATTGAATGCGCCAAATATGGGAGAAGAAGACGAGTTTAGTAGTTTTATTCGATTAGATTCAAGCACTTTAAACTAATCCAAAGTCTACAGACGACCATCATCAAAAAAGAAAATAAAGATTTCAAAGCCTTTCAACATTTTATGAAATGTAGACTCAAAAAATAAATATGGGTCAAAAAATTTAAATAAGTACGTGGTTTAAAATTATAAAGATTTACACAAAAAAATTAGTGGTACACAAAAACTCGTATCGATCTGAACGAAATATTTCAAAATTGTAACTCTGATTTAAAAATTGTAAGATTTTGATGCCAAAAATTAAAAATAATTCATTAGATATTATTATTACTGTAAAAATCCAGGTCATTCAAAGACTTATTATTCTTTGATTGTACGGTTGCAAATTTCAAAAAATAATAATTATTATCAAATTAAAACGGGGAAAAATGTGGAAAATATTTGTCTTTAAAATAGCAAATTGTGCAAGATATTTTGATACTAAAAATTAACCATAATTAATTATTAGAGATAATTACAGAGATAAATCCATGCCGGGTAATATTAATCTGATTGTTGACTTAGGATTAGTCTTGTGTAAGTAGATAATAAAATTTTCAGAAATCTTGCTTCAGGCGGAAGAATGGATAAAAAATAGAATTTTCTCCTCTCTCTCCACGCTGGCAGTTACAGAATCCATAATTTACTCCTCACAGGGAATGATTTCATTTCATTCTCTTAATTGAAATTGCAGAGATCTATAAGAACGCAGGAAAGAAAATGATGATGAGTTGATCATCGTCGTCGTGTGTACAAACTTGGGTATGATCTTTTTTTAATGGAGTATCCAATCCAGCATATTTGGTTAGGTAACCGGATAGTTTTTTATGGTGAGTTACCTCTCATTTCACAACGGGACATGAAAACGAAACCACTAGGTCAACAAATTCCCGGAGTGAATGTAATGGACGTTTCAATTCAATAACGGTAGGAAATTTTTAACCAGGATCCAGGCCAGTCCGATCCGATGAGGAAATAATTCCAATTTCATTTCTCAAATGGCTACTGAATCTTTTAGATGAGATTTCCGATAAGGTAATGATGATTTCAATGTCAAGTAAAAATATTTAGTTTTTTTATTTCCATCTGAATCCTTGAGGGAGCCGTAAATTGAAAAAAAATCAAAATATGGGAGCAAAATTTGAAAAACATACATGTCATTTCAGAAATGATCATTAATCTCAATAAGATTATTTTCTGGTGAAATTTTAAATAAAACTTGCCCCGAATTTGGAATAATTTTTGAAATAAAGGAAGAAACGGAGAATTTATTGTCCAAGTGTTTCCGATGAATTTCAAAAATTCAAAACAACTGGAGCAAAATTTGAAATACAAAATATGTCATTTCAGAAATGATTAATTAATGAATTAATGAATTCATTTATTTATTAATCTCAATAAGATTATTTTTTTGTGTGAAATTTTCAACAAAATTTGCCCCAAAATTTCCATTTTCCGCAGAAAATTAAGAAAGGATTATTTGTTTACGTACTAAAATTCTTCCCCCTCCGCGTCCGCCTCCCCTGCTGGACGTCATGTCGTTTGGGTCAACTAATGACAACATTTGTAGCAAATTATGTCAACTTTTTAGCCCAAAAGCTGCCCACCAACGCGGCAGGAGTTGTCTTCCCTTATAGCGAGCGGTTTCATGGTCGTAATCATGTCATTTTTACCCATTTTCCTATAAAACTATGCACAATTCTGTGCATTACGTGATCAGACTGCGCTTAAATAGCTGTCCAGTAAGAAGAGAAAACCTTACATAATAATTCCAACATTCCCGTCGACATTGCATGCGTGTACGTATGCAAATTAATTGCTTCTTTGCTTAGTTAGTTGAGTTGTTTCTTCGAGTTCAAAATACCAATTTGGCTTAAATTTATGATCTCGGCTTCCAATTTTCGGAAAAGTAGCAATTGTAAATATTTTTTCCCAACTTTTTCTCCCATGTACAAATATTGAGAGAAGGAGAAATGTGTGCAGCCAATAAAATCTGTACAAAAACGGCAGCACAGAGTAAAAAATAAAAAGTAAACACTTAAAATTCGACAAGACTGAAATTTCGATCCGCTCTTTGATTCCTTGCCCATTGTTTGTTTAAAAATAATAAAATCTCAATTGTGACCATTTCCGATCAAACTTTTACTTTTTATTGTACATTCACCGACACTTGTATAAATTTACAAGAAAACAGTCCTTACCTGAAAACGCGTCCATTTTCGGCGTCACGAAAATAAGCCCGTTATCTTCCACATCTTGAGAAAGTATGGAGTGCAAAATTGACACAAAAATCAAGCCCGAACACAAACACGAACAACACAAGGGTGGAAATCTCATCTTGCTGATGTGATACTTTTGCAGCTTATTTCCTAAATTTCTCACTTTACCCCGACGAAATATGTGTAACTGAGAGATGGGATCACAAACAAGTCCTGTTCCGAGATCAGAGAGTTGAAATGGAATGAATGAGGAGAGTGAGAAGAAGTGCAGCAGGAGGACAGAAAAAGTGAGACTCGTTCAGAATGAAACGGGCCCAATATGGAGAAATGCTGATGTTGCATCTTCCCCACTACACAAAATATTTATGTACATGACCATTTCATTAGTGTGCAAACTGCTACACTTTTCCCGTAACAATTATCTCAAACTACCGGAAGTTGATTAAATTGCCACCTGTGATATTGCCACATGTGATGACGATGAAGGTGAAGCGATCAATCAGCAAAAAGTATTTACAAACTGATTAACTCGGAACCAAATTAATTACTCAATTAATTAGGACACTTTTCCCTTAAAAATCGCATTTTCTCATACCCAAAACCTACCAATAAATTATTGCCACCTTTGTGTCATAAATTATTAAAAAGCACAAATTAATGAAATAATATAATGAACCCGACATTAAGTTAATGACAGTTCACCCTTAATTACTTACGATACAACCTGATTTTAGGTAGAAAATTATGTTATTATTTATTAAAGTTGGGGGCTGAAGGGAATCAGAGTTTTTTAGTAGGTTGGGTGGGTGCACCTCCCACATATCACACTATTTATTATCATGTTTTTTTTCTGAAAATCTATTCCATATCGGTAACACGGAGCGGTCCGCCCCTTTATCCTCGCTCGTTGCATACATCTTTAACTGACTGGATTTCCTGTACTTCCTCTGTAATGGCATCATCATCATCAGATTTCAAGCTTGGTTACTTACTTACTTACTTTATTCTATTTCAACCCTACTTTGGCTTGGTGTACAAAAAAAGAGAGTTGGGATAACAGTTTCGCTCCAAATAAGCCGAGAAGCATAACTTGTTTCGAGCATTTTTATAATGCGGATGCGATCTTGTGATCCAGAATCACAAAACTACAACTCATCACGTAAAAGGAAGGAAGAAATATTAAATATGTAAAGATGATGGTGATCATTTGTGGTGATCATTTTCATCCTCCTCCCTACTTTGGACATGTGGAAGAAAAGCAACACAATTTTTTTCATTTACGGTCAAACATTGAGGATGCAATGGTAGGTAGGTCAAATTATAAATAAATCGAGATAGATTAACGTAGGACCGATGACTCATCGACAAAATCGTACAAATCATCACATTATAAATTATTTACTGGAATTATTAGATTTTTAAAATTCTGGATGACTAGATGATAATTTGTAAAACAGGTCGCGGCCAATTTTGTTAAGAAGTATACACTCCGGATTTTGACAGTTTGTGGTGGAGATTTGAAGTTTAAGAAGCATTCAGAAAAATTGAAACTGGCTTAAAAAACTTGGTCATCCTATTAATCAAGTTACTCATTTACAAATTTGTCGTCCAGAAATTTAGAATAAATTCCCAGAGCCGAGAAGTGATTACAAATGTCCTGATCTTGGCGATGAATGACCAAGTCCTACGTCAATGTTAGTACATAGCAAATGTCTTGTAATTTCCCCTTTTTTCGTCCATCACATATTTACATACACACGAGTAAAAAAGAGAACAATTATAACTTAAATTGACACGATATACAAAAAATTAATCATGGATGATGATGATATGATGTCCCGCATCAAACATTTGATCTCGATGTGTCTCCTGCTAAGCGATCGACGTACTGCAATCAAGACAAAGACAACATCCATTATTATTTGGAATTACTTGTTTATTTGACAATAATAATATTCCACGTGTTACAAAGCTCGGATTTAATAATAAAAATGTAAAATGTTTGAAAAAATTCATCCGTTGTTTGAAAATGTGTCAATTTTTTATGAGGACGAGGGTGGAAAGCAGTCATCAAGTACCTTGCTGATTCCTGGCATATTGAGGAGCGTCCCTATGACGGGAACTCTCCGCAGAAAGTTTATGGCGTATGGGAAGAAGCCAGAAAAGAGGAGGAAGAATCCATACGTTTCCACCACCATGCCAATTATCGGCCATCCTATGAGGACCACGAATATTCCGCCAAAGAAGGCCGCACTCCCTTTAATCTTGTGGCGTTGAAAGAAAAATCGAAACGTCCTTTCCAACCCGATTAGGAAGGCTAGTCCGCATAAGAATAAGATCTAAAATGTGGAATTAATCAGACAGATTAGTTAGCAAATTAATTAGGGCAGATTTGTAATTACGGTTCAAAGTTTTTAAGAAACAAATGACAAGTTTACATTTCCGATCGCCAAAAGTCCCTTATCAAATACGAGGAGGACCCCAAGGAATAGAAAACACGCTCCAAAAGCGACAAGACCAATGCCGATTTCTAAAATAAGGCAAATAATTAATTGAGGAAGCTTTTAATTATTTGTAAACAGTTAAATTTTAATTTAACCATTTTACTTACTCTGTGAATCGGTGGGATTGAACATGACGGATTTGTTGATGTGTGTTTGTCCTGCTAATTAATAATCTTCGTAATTAAAATAACTATGTTTTAATTTAATTCCACGTCACACACTTGACGAAGTGACGACAGAGACCCTTGACTTTGACACGAGTGACGAAAAGTAAGATATTCACGGTTAAAGAAATGAGTAGTCGTGGTCCCGCGATGGTGACTCACTGCTCGAACTCTCAATTCCCCCAAATACAAATGTTGGAACGAAAAATATATATTTTTTTTATTTGTCCAGTAGTTTTCGAAATATATAAAAAATAAGTTAGGATTGTCAATTTTCAATTAGACACGACACTAAACGCAAATATGCTGAGGTGCCAAGTAATTTAAGTGACAAGGTGAAAATCTTCATGAGTTTTGTTCGACATAAACATTCAACATTTCCATATCTAAATTAACACGTGAAAACTTGACAAAGAAATATAAAATGGGTCCTAAAAAGGATGCAAAATCCGGCGGGGGTGGTGGAGGTGCTTCGAAAGGGGGGAAAGGTGGAAAGGCTGGAAAATCTGGGGGTGGTGGTGGCGATGAAGATGCAAAAGCCGCTCCAAAAGGTGGTACGGCAGTTAAGGTAAATAATTAACGTTATGACTTTGATAAATTTATAAGTATAAAAAAAAAAACTTAGTAAGTATTTAACTTATTCCTTATCACTATATTAGGTACGACACATCCTGTGCGAAAAACAATCCAAGGTATTAGAAGCCTTAGAAAAATTGCAAGCCGGTACAAAATTCTCTGAAGTGGCTGCAACGTACAGTGAAGATAAGGCCAGATCTGGGGTAAGGACTTGATTGATACTTAAATGACTTAATAGTCAGTAATTGTCAGACATAAATAATATGTAAATTGGTCTCTAATTATCAGGGAGATCTTGGCTGGATGATTCGAGGCTCAATGGTTGGACCTTTTCAAGAAGCAGCCTTCGCCCTCCCGATCTCTTCCATGGATAAGCCCGTCTACACAAATCCACCCATTAAGACAAAGTTTGGCTATCATATTATCATGGTTGAGGGGAAGCGATGAGCTACTTATAGCTTAGTTAATATAATTAGTTACAATAATTAGTTTAAATTATCAAGTAATTCTGCATTTAATTGTAAAAAATTCACTCCAAAAAACAGAGACATGTGTCAAACTTAATACTTTTATAAAGTCGAAATATGTTTAAAATTATCGTGTAAATATAATAAATAATTGATAAGCCACTTATCCTGCTAAATAATATCCATATGCATATTTATTTGTCGACTTTTTAGCCCGAGTCATGGCCATGGCTTATGGAACAGTCATGTCCGTCCGTAAACACGATAGAGCTAAAACGGCTGAACTGGTCGACTTGAAATTTTGACCATGTGCATACTGGACAAAGTCAAGACTTGAGTTCGAAGATAGGTGAAAACGGTCAAGTGGTTGATCGGTGGAGGTCATCGGAGTGGGTGCGGTATCATGTGCTAAAATTTCATAATTGTCGTACTTTAGTAGCAAGCTGAAATTTGGTAGAGAGGTTACTAATGGCTTCTAAAATAGATAAAGATGACTTCAACTTGGGATAATTTTCATCTTGAGGGACCCCACAGGGTGACCCATACTGATTTTTCCAAAATTTTCATATCGAGCTGATATGATAGTCTTAATGGAAGAAAATAAAATGATCAAACACGGTCGTGGCGATAAGCGCAGTATATAAACATGTCGACAACGCAATGGAGGAGATTGTGTCCACAAATGGTGCAAATCGGATAAGAAATGGATAAGTAATGGCGAAAAAAAGAGTTGAGATTTGTTGAGAGATGCAGCAGTGAAATTTGGTTGAAAAGTGAGAATCTGCAAGGCCATTGACCTCGTCAAATCGCTTCCATCTCAAAATTCTGAGACGAAAATTTTGAGATGGAAGCGATTTGACGAGTTCGATTGCCGTGCAGATTCTCACTT